>NW_013774173.1:0-744 GCF_000517525.1 Limulus polyphemus
GATCACGTGACTAGTGTCACGCCACTTCTCTCGAACCTTCGGGAATAGTCGGGAGATTACTAGATATAGGGTAGCTGGTATATATATAAGAGGGTGACATCGTGACGGAACAAGATGTGTGTAGACAGTGAGTAATTGGTTTGCAGTCAGAGAGTATTGTTGAAGTTAGCGTTTGTTTTAGCGCGATTGTTGAAATTAAGTGTATCGTAAAGTTATATTCGGAAAGAATAAACCAGTTTTATTAAGTAAGGACTTGTGTCGCTAAAGTTTCGTCGGAACGAATTTACGGGAAATCAATTAACAAACGGAGACGTAACAATATCTATTATAATGATATTCAGTTTTGTCTCTCCTGAAAATGCGCGCGCAACTTACTATCTAAATGCGCATGCGTACCCACTTATTTCAACAGATGTACATAAAAGGCGGATGTTAATATACTTTGGTAGACATTTTATACAACACATATTTAAAGCTTATTAAAGTTTCTAAAAAGATCTAACGTTAGATCGTAGAATAACATTATAAGTTTATTTACGGATAGTATAAAGTACGGTAAAGTTTAACCCTAACTGAACTAAAGCAAAAAACGTACATAAGTCACTGTTAACTTATCTTTTTATCGAATATAGGCCGTACTTAATAAAGGCTTAATTAGTGTTAGCACCCCCCCCCCCCTAGTGGCACAGCGGTATGTCTGCGGACAAACAATGCTAGAAACCGAGTTTCGATACCCCTGGTGGG
>NW_013774174.1:0-242 GCF_000517525.1 Limulus polyphemus
TGAGTTAGGGTTTGACAATATAACCTTCAGGTAGAGTGGCTATCTGGTTTGGCTGGAGTTTGGAGTGCATACTACGTCCTGGCATAGTTATATGCGTTTGTCTCAGAGATGCGCCATTCTGTAAATTTCACATATATATTTCCTGTTAATATGGGCAGGTAGATTATTTACTGCCATCCTACACCTATATTGATGTTAGTTTAGTTGTGCTACTTCTGAATAATAGTTACCTTTATAAACCC
>NW_013774175.1:0-743 GCF_000517525.1 Limulus polyphemus
TTTTGTGATTGTAATTCTGTACATTTAATTAAGTCATTGTTAATTGTTATTGGTTTATTGTTTGTGGCTATTATTCGGGAAGAACAATACTAAGGAGGGGGCAGTGTTGTGTCAGCGAGGTCACGTGACTATTATCACGCCACTTCTTCTCTCGAACCTTAGAGAGATTACTAGATATAGGGTTGTCTGGTCACAGATAAGATATCTGGTCACAGATAAATGGTCACAATGTGACGCAATAAGGTGTGTGTAGACAGTGAGTAATTGATCTACAGTCAGAGAGTATTATTGAAGTTGAGCACGTTCGTTGTCATAGCGTTTGTTTTAGCTCGATTGTTGAAATTAAGTGTATCGTAAAGTCATATTCGTAAAGAATAAACCAGTTTTATTAAGTAAGGACTTGTGTTGCTAAAATTTCGTCGGAACGAATTTACGGAAAATCAATCAACAAACGGAGACGTAACAATATTATACAACTTATGGGTACCTACAAAAGTTTGTCTATAATTATTCTACTTTTCTATGATATTGTTACGACAGAGGGAGTCACGTGACGCTGCTGGCGCGTGAATGATCGGGGAAGTCCGAGTGTGTTCGAGATGCCCTCTTTGTTAGTATATAAGCCTGGCAGTGAAAGCCAGCAGATATATGAATAAAGAGAGAGCAGCAGTTACTTTGAGTTCCATGTAATTTATGATTCGGTTAGTTTCAAGCTAGTGAGCCATAATGTGTGTTTTGCACTC
>NW_013774176.1:0-782 GCF_000517525.1 Limulus polyphemus
AAACCTAGCCCTGTAGACTTCAGACTGATTTTGGGTTCCATACCCGAGTTCTAGAGCAGCTACCAGTGATCTATAGTTGTGTCTGTCGTCTGCTGACAACTGTCCAAGTATTTCCAGTGGTTGTCCCTTCAAGCTCGTTGCCAGATATACTGCTTTCTGCTCATCTGTCTATCCATTCAGCTCTGCCAGGAGCTCCAATTGTGCTCTATATGCTTCCACGATGCCTTCCCATCGAATTTCTGTGGCTTCCTTCGTACTAGATCACCCCTATTGCTGACATTCATATCTGGGATGCGACTTCTAACAGAACTGAAGATGTCTGCATTATGGTTTAGCTGCGGGGTCTGGAAGGGGCTTGCCATTGTCTGGAGCTGATTAAGTCGATGGTTAATGTATCCTTCTTGTGTAAAATACAGTAAATCATCCTTTAATATATTTAATTCGCTTTGAAATTTACTAATGTTTTCCAATTGTGTACTCTGGCTTTCTCTCAATTGTTGGAGACTTTCTTCTTGTTTATTTTCTTTCTCCTCCATCCACCGCTGTAGTTTCTCTTCCAGTTTCTTTTCTCGTTCTTCTTGTTTCTTTTCTTTTTCCTCCAAAAACTGCTGTAATCTCTCTTCTTTATTTTGTTGTTCGAGCTGCCACTGTTGCAGGTTTTCTTGCAACTCCTGTTGCCTCTCTTCTTGTTTCTTTTCTTTTTCCTCCAACAACTGCTGTAATCTCTCTTCTTGTTTATTTTGCTGTTCTTGTACCGCTGCCATCAAATCTGCTAAGCTGTA
>NW_013774177.1:0-744 GCF_000517525.1 Limulus polyphemus
ATTGTACAATACATCATAAGGTCATAAAGACCCCTTGTGTTCACTTGTTATATAAAATAAAGTTATAATTACAGCTTCATGTCATTGTACAATACTTCATAAGGTTATAAAGACCGCGTGTATTCACTTGTTTTACAAAATACAGTTATAATTACAACAGCATGTCATTGTACAATACAACATCAGGTCATAAAGACCCTTTATATTCTTTTGTTATATAAAATATAGTTATAATTTTAGCAGCATGTCATTGTACAATACTTCATAATGTCATAAAGACTCCGTGTATTCACTTTTTATATAAAATTTAGTTATAATTAAAAACTATACCAAACTTCAATACATCATAAGGTCCTAAAGATCCCGTGTATTCACATTTTCTATAAAATACTGTTATATTTACTCCAGCATGTCATTGTATAATACATCATCAGGTCATGAAGACCTCTTGTATTCACTTGTTCTATAAAATAGTTTTTCTTACAACAACATGTGATTGTACAATACATCATTAGGTCATAAAGACCCCGTGTAATCACTTTTCTTTAATATACTATTATATTAACAACAATATGTCATTGTACAATACATCATTAGGTTACAAAGACCCCTTGTATTCACTTGTTATATAAAATAAAGTAATAATTACAGTTGCATGTTTTTGAACAATACATCGTAAGGTCATAAAGACCCCGAGTATTCACTTTTTATATAAAATACTGTTATATTACAACAGCATGTCAT
>NW_013774178.1:0-744 GCF_000517525.1 Limulus polyphemus
ACGTATCTTCTTCCATACTGGTCTCCGTCTCGTTGGCTTCTGCTTCATATGGGGTTCATCTGCTTCATCAGGAAATGTTCTATCGTCGATAACAGTCACATCAGTGGTAGTAACTTCATCAAGAGCTTCACCGTTTCCCTTCTCAAAACTGAGTAGAGTTTCTTCTTCGACGGTGGCTTCTTCAGGTGGCACGTCTTCAGCAGCATCATTTGTTCTGTTGTCCACCTCATCCCAATTGAAATGTCCTGGACCGTGATAACGCCAAAACCTGTTGGCATGCGCCACTTTTGGCTTACCTCGCCGACCACATTTTATCCAGAAAGTCACGTCTGAGAGACGATCCACTATGTCATATGGGCCTTCCCATGGAGAAGACAACTTAGGAGACTTCCCTTTGGTCTTCCTGGGATTATACACCCATACCTTGTCTCCTGGTACAAAGCTGACTTCAGTAGATCTCTTATCATAAGTTAACTTCATCGAATCAACAGACGTTTTCAAGTTTGAGCGCATTTGAGGGTGAATATCATCCATCCTTTCCGATAACACTTCCATAAACTCTGACATATTCACAGGCAACTCTTCATATGGTGGGCGTCCCTTATGCTTGGGTCCCCTTTTAGTACTACATGTACTGCATGTCCTGCACCATTCTTCCACATCTCGCCTCATACCTATCCAGTAAAATCTTTGTCGTAGGTGACTCGATGTCTTCTTAATTCCGAGATGTCCTTCTGTTAAATT
>NW_013774179.1:0-744 GCF_000517525.1 Limulus polyphemus
CTAACTCTATAGTACAATGAAATGTATAAAATTAGCAAATTGAAATATGTACGTTTCAACGTTGTATACATACCTTTCAACTGTTCTTAGAAATCCACTAGAAAAGCCGTGCTTTTTTTATGCAAAATTTCACGTCTTTATCTTTTCACCTGTAGTTTATTATTAATTTTAAATTTTCCTTTCAAATTCTTTCGCCCCCCAATGACACAGCGGTATGTCTGCGGACTTACAACGCTAGAATCCGGATTTCGATACCCGTGGTGGGCAGAGCACAGATAGCCCATTGTGTAGCTTTGTGCTTAATTACAAACAAACAAACAAACAAATTCTTTCTCTATTATCTTTTATTCCCATATGTTAACTGATGTCCAGGGGGATTTATAAATGTATTTCAGCAGACTCCCCACAGAGGTGCATTGCACAAACAAGATGGGGCTAATACACTCCATCTTGTTTATAACCTTCCAAAATCCAGGCGGAAAGTTAAACTTATAAAAATAATCAAACTATTCAAATATAAGTTTTAAACACATATAGCACATAATTAGCTAAACTATAAAAGTGAGACCTAAATACAACTTAATTGTCTCTCTAAATATAGCATATTTAGATAAGAAACCACCATAAGGGCTATAGTCAATCAAGCAGACAACAATATGAACCAACAGTTACGTGTTCACAATAAGAAAAACTGTACGTCCATTTCATATTAACCATTAGTTGAGTATAGTGTAAACTGAGCTC
>NW_013774180.1:0-1324 GCF_000517525.1 Limulus polyphemus
AACGGTTTAAAGTGGGAGTTATTTAATAAAATTATACTTCTGAGCTTCTGTTACATTTTATATATTTTAGAAGTTTATTTTCTTTAAATATTACATAAAAATCAATATTCACGCACTTAGTTTTATACTAGGAACAGGAATTCTTGAGTCAAATTTTAGATTCAGAAGTTAACAATATTGTGGTAAAATTTAAAGTTTATACTAATATATGATATAAACGTTTTACGTTTTCTAGAGGTTGTGTGCTTGACAATAAACAATTACTGACAGGTTATAGGAATAACAAATGATTTGCTGCACCAGTAAATAATTGGTTTTACTAAACTCTTATTAACTACTGCCTAATCATAAAGTTCAACATTTCATTGAACAATTTAGAATCAATAATTTAGAAATTGTTAAATGTTTACAATATAACAACCCAATAACATATAATAATACCAATAAATGTAAAAAAGTACACTTGTCTAACTGTGCTACAAAACTTGTCGCCTCTAAAGGTCTGCTTCTTAATGTAGTTGTGTTTTTCTGAAATAAGTTCTGAAACTCTCCATCTTTGAGTAATTGAAATCTTACGTCATAAGATGTGAACGCATTGATTTTACAGGTCGAAGAGACTTTAGTTATGCCCAAGTGAATCAGTATGTTTTCACTGTGGTGCGAAAAAATGTCGCATTGACAAATGTGCTACATTGATGCGATTTGTTGACCAGCTTTTGAAGTCAACAGTGAAAATGTTTCATACCATGTGATATACTTTCGACCAATCACTGCAAACAAGTTATTTCATCTTGAATATTTCTGATAATGGATCCTGCACTGTAGTCTAAAATAGATTACTTGAATGTGTGAGCACAAAATAATCTAAATGTAAGCAAATATGCTTTATATAGCATAGATCAGTTTCCTGAAGATCGCTATCTTCTACAGAAAGGCAATTTCTTCCGCACCACTTCACAGAGAAAATGACACAGCAGAAACCTTCTAGAAAGTAAACAAATCTCTATACTTTGATCTCGTAACTGAATTTTGCAGAAGAATCTTCTTGAGACTGAACTGTTGTTGGACAACAACTGAAGGCGATTGTGTGATTTTATATACATTAGCAAGTACTTGAAAGGATCCTGATGTCTTGACAATAATGTAATTAATGTAATGAACAGTTAAACAAGGTTGCAAAATCCCAGATTTCCTAGAGAATCATGAAATGCGTCTATCAAATTTACAGTTCCAACATGGCCCGGTAAAATGATGCTTCAGTATCTCGACCTGACAATGTTAACGTCCCACAACCATATTAGAAAATCTAACTGCTTCTTCTGAA
>NW_013774181.1:0-1198 GCF_000517525.1 Limulus polyphemus
ATACCCGTGGTGGGCAGAGCACAGATAGCTCATTCTGTAGCTTTGTGCTTAACTTGAAATAAATAAATAAAATAACAATTACAAAGTAAGGCATACATTTAATAAAAAGTTATGAAACTTAAATGGGTCATTTAATATTTTATAATTATTTTTAATGTGTTTTTTTCATTTCTAAGAGGGCATTGTATGTGGGTACATTAAAGTTTTTATTGTAAGCACAAAGATACTTACTAAATAGTAAAATTACATAGATAAATCCAACAGCAAAGTTTTGACTAATTCAGTTTTCTCCATATTATCATTAATAATTTCACGTACAACTAAAATATGCTGTTGATTAGATTTTCCCTCACAGAATCCAAACTGATATTCAGATAATAAAACAATTTTATCAAAAAAATTTAGTGGTAATTCAATTTTTTTACTAATTTTAGAATTTGCTTAATATAGTAATTATACTATATTCACTAATTTGCTGGTATCTCTCTTTTAAGATGACCAGGTTGTTAATGTGTTTGACTCACAATCTGATGGTTGCGGGTTTGAATCCCCATGCCACCAAACATGCTCGCCCTATCAGCCGTGGGTCAATGTTATGGTCAATCCCACTATTCATTGTTAAGAGTTGGTGGTGATGACTAGCTGCTTTCCCTCTATTCTTTCACTGTTAAATTAGGGATGGCTAGTGCAGATATCCCTCGTGTAGCTTTGAGCAAAATTCAAAAGAAATCAAACCGTTTTTATTTTGACGAGAAAAGAGAATTATTTAGAGTTCAGATACAACTGTGATATCCTATAGCGTAAATGATTTTAGTACATACGTTTCACTGGTTTTGAATATATTATTTTAAAACAAGTGGATTGTGTGCTGTCTGTTTATTGTTCAAATTTATCGCCAACAAATCACAGACACCTACTATAAAAGAATCCCAGCCTACATATATAAAACCCTGACAATACCAATATCGGTCCACACAGGCTGATCCAATTATTTTTCTATACTTTTATCACTGAATAAGTCACTTACGTTACCCGTGGGTTACGACAGTTATATCCTGAACTTTAAATAATTGTCTCATTTTCGTCAAAGTCCACCCAGGCGGGTTCAATTACTTTAGAACATCCCTTGAACGAGACCAATTATTCCCCTTATCTCTGTTAAACTGTAAAACTCGCTTTAAAACACCAACCGTCAAAG
>NW_013774182.1:0-744 GCF_000517525.1 Limulus polyphemus
AAAGTTATACGGAAAAAGATGATACATTAATTCCATTTAACCTTAAACACCTCCATCCAATGTCCATTAATTCTTATCTTTTTTCAACAGAAAATAATTTGAGAGATTAAAACCTTTACTTGTACGACAACCCGTCCATCCCAGGCATTATTTTACTAACCCTTTCTGATCCATTTCCCACAATTCAATGTTCTTCCTAGGGCGAGGAGTCCAAGACTGAACACAATATTCCAAATTTGGCCTAACCAGTGACTTATACAATGAAATTATAACATGTTTAGATTTGCATTCAATATTTCTGTATATACAACTTAGTCCGCCAGTGGGACATCGGTAAGTGTTCGGATTTACGATGGTAAAATCAGGGGTTCGATTCCCTTCGGTGGACACGGTAGATAGTCCGATGTGGCTTTGCCATAAGAAAACATACACAGATACAACTTAAATCCGATTTGCTCTACCACTAGCAACAGTACACTGCTTGGATGGCTTAAGACTAATCAATTATTACACCAAGGTCCCGTTCTTTCATGACACTTTTAAGATTACTCCCATCCAAATTGTACTTATAACTCAAATTATGATAATCCACACGCATTTATTATAATGAAAACCATCTGCCATTTATTTGGCCAACTCACTAAATGATGTAAATCCTTTTGTAAATCAGCAGTAGCTTTTTCACAAATAGCAACACCCAAGATCTTAATATCATCTGCAAATTTAAGTAATTTATTGACCCTT
>NW_013774183.1:0-741 GCF_000517525.1 Limulus polyphemus
AAAGGGAAGTCTCCTAAGTTGTCTTCTCCATGGGAAGGCCCCATATGACATAGTGGATCGTCTCTCAGACGTGACTTTCCGGATAAAATGTGGTCGGCGAGGTAAGCCAAAGGTGGTGCATGCCAACAGGCTTTGGTATTATCACGGTCCAGGACATTTCAGTGAACAACGGAACAAATGACGCTGCTGAAGACGTGTCACCTGAAAAAGCCATTGTCGAAGAAGAAACTCTACTCGATTTTGAGAAGGGAAACAGTGAAGCCCTTCATGAAGTTACTACCACTGATGTGACCATTACCGATGATAGGACATTTCCTGATGAAGCAGATGAACCCCACATGAAGCAGAAGCCAACGAGACGGAGACTAGTACGGAAAGATATATGTCCCGTAAAATTAAGAGACTTTGTTGAATTTTAATTTTGTGTTTGTAACTTCTGTACATTTAATTAAGTTATTGTTTATTGGTTTAATGTAAGTGGCTATTGTTCGTCCCGAACAATACCAAGGAAGGGGCAGTGTTACGACAGCGGAAGTCACGTGATACTAGTAACACGTTATGAACTTCTAGAAAAATCATGTCCCTTGCTAAAGCCTCGAGTGTTTACTAGATATACGGTTTTCTTGTATATAAGACTGCCGAGAACTGACGGCATCAATGTAATTGAACTGCAGACAGAGATAGAGACAGACTGTTGAGTCGAGCACGTGAGTCGTTCATTGTGAATTATAGCGTGACTGT
>NW_013774184.1:0-742 GCF_000517525.1 Limulus polyphemus
CGGGAAGTTGTGCTGCGTCAATCCCATGATACTTTAACAGGAGGACATCTCGGAGTTAAGAAGACATTGAGTCATCTATGACAGAGATATTACTGGATAGGTATGAGGCAAGATGTGGAAGAATAGTTCAGAACATGCAGTACATGTTGTGCTAAAAGGGTACCCAAGCATAAAGGACGTGTTCCAATGAAGTTATATCAAGTTGGCGCACCAATGGAAAGAATAGCTGTTGACATTGCTGGTCCTTTGCCTCAAACTCGTGCTGGAAACTCGTGCTGCGTGTGGTGATGGATTATTTCACCAAATGGCCTGATGCATATACTATACCAAATCAGGAAGCTACATCTGTAGCTTCGGCTATTTGCGATTTCTTCTTCAGGTTTGGTATGCCATACGAACTGCATTCAGATCAAGGCCGTAACTTTGAATCAGCTGTGTTCCATGAATGCTGCAAATTGTTTGGCATACAAAAGACCAGGACAACGCCACTTCACCCACAGTCTGATGAGATGGTAGAAAAGTACAATTGTACACTGGCACAGGAATTGGCAAGGTTTTGTACTAGCCACCAAGATGACTGGGATGTCCTACTCCCTCCACTGTTGATGGCCTATAGGACAGCAAAGCATGAAACCACTGGATACACTCCAGCAAAGTTGAGGTTTGGTCGGGAACTTCGTTGCCAGTGTATCTGTTAACAGGACGTCCACCTTATGAAGAGTTGCCTGAAAATGTGTCACAG
>NW_013774185.1:0-741 GCF_000517525.1 Limulus polyphemus
AATTTAGCAGTGTAAGTCTAGAGGGAAAGCAGCTAGTCGTCACCACCCATCGCCAACTCTTGGGTTACTTTTTTTACCAACGAATAGTGGGATTGACCGTAACCGTATAACGCCCCCACGGCTGTAAGGGCGAGCATGTTTGATGTGACGGGGATTCGAACCCGCGGCTATGAGTTTACGAGTCGAGCGCCTTAACTACCTTGCCATGCCTAGCCGCCTAGTGGTAAGAGCGCTCGACTTACAATCTACTTGTTGCGAGTTCGAATCCCGTCACCGAGCAGCAGCAGGAGCTTTTTAATTTGATGATCAATCTCTCTTTTCTTTAGTAAAAGAGCAGCCAAAGAGTTGGCGGTGTATGGCATTGACTAGCTGCCTTCCATCCACTCGAGCATGTTGTGAAAAATTCAACAAACAAACAAAGAAATGCGAAAATGAATTTTTGCATTTGTGTTCCAACAACAAATATATAAAATAAATAATTGGAAAATTGATTGTCATTATTAAGATCATACAAAATTACACAAGAGCTATCTGTGTTTCGCCGTCCCTAATTTTGAGCTGATTGCTTAGAGCGGGGATTCCCAATCTTTTTTATTTCTCTGTACCCCTTGGCCTTGGGCATTCTGAGAGGTTTCCATGTACCCCTAAAAATTAAGGATCAAAAATTGATAAAATTATATTGATTTTATATTATTTTATTATGAAATCTGTATGTGTGGACTGCATAAGGATCTTATAGTA
>NW_013774186.1:0-743 GCF_000517525.1 Limulus polyphemus
AAAACACGAGATTTAACGATAGTGTGTTTTATCAATAAGAAGACACAAGATTTAACAGTACTGTGTACTATCAATAACAAGCCATAAGATTTAACGACACTGTGTACTTTAAATAACAAGCCACAATAATTAACGATACTGTGTACTGTAATAAGAAGACACGAGATTTAACAAAACTGTGTACTGTCAATATGAAGACACAAGATTTACCAATACTGTGTTCTGTCAATAAGAAGACATAAAAATTTAACAATACTGTGTACTGTCAATAAGAAGACACAAGATTTAACAATACTGTATACTGTCGATAAGAAAACACAAGATTTAACGATACTGTGTACTGTCAATTAGAAGACACAATATTTAAGAATACTGTGTACTGTCAATAAGAAGACACAAGATTTAACGACACTGTGTACTATCATAAAGAAGCCACAAGATTAACAATCCTGTTTGCTATCAATAAGAAGACACGAGATTTAACGATAGTGTATACTACCAATATGAAAGCACAAGATTTAAAAATACTGTGTACTGTCAATAAGAAGACACACGATTTAACATAACTGTGTACAATCAATAAGAATTAACGAGATTTAACGATACTGTGTTTTATCAATGAGAAGACAGGAGATTTAACGATACTGTGTACTATCAATAAGAAGACACAATATTTAACAATAATGTGTACTGTCAATAAGAAGACACAATATTTAACAATACTGTGTACTGTCGATAAGAAG
>NW_013774187.1:0-746 GCF_000517525.1 Limulus polyphemus
CTTGTTTCATCTAAAATGACTTTATGATTTATGAATGTAGATAACCTACCAAATAGTTTCTTCTCCACTACTTCTTCTCCTGAAGAATGTTCAGATTTTTATATATATAAAACTAACCTAACAAGTAGTTTCCCCTTCTTTTTTCATCTGAAGCAAAGTATAATTTCTTTATGTAACCAACCCACCAAATAGTTTTATTTCTTTAATTTTACATGAAGAACATTTGGTGTCTTAATGGATCTAATCTACCAAACAGTTTCCTTTCCCTTACTTCATCTAAAGGGGATTCTGATTTATTTATGTTAGCCGACTATTATAGTATCTTGTCTTATTTGATATAAATGACGCCATGATTTCTGTATTCAGCTAACCTATCGGATAATTTATTCTTCCTTATTTCACCTGAACAACGTTTTGATTTTTTGTAGTTAATTTCACTTAGTTTACCTTACTAAACCTGAAATACATTTTAATTTATGCACTACCGGCACTTGTGTTTAAATTTTTAAAATTATAATACATAATTAAAAACAACGTTTTGTATTTACATAATAAAACCTTTATTAAAGCCGTACGGCTTCCACTTCAAAAAAAGAAATATCACTCTACACATACATGTTTCGATGTGATCTACGAGGATGACGTAGATCACGTAGAAGCATGTACGTGTAGAGTGATATTTCTATTGTTGCGTCATCGAGGTCACGTGACTGGTGTGGCGCCCTCTACTTTCTAGAATTATCCTG
>NW_013774188.1:0-743 GCF_000517525.1 Limulus polyphemus
CATGAGCCCTTTCACACCTATATTACCATTAAATCCTGACCACCAAAGTTTATTGGATCATATACAACTTTGTACAGAGCCATATCATAAATATTTTCTTTCACTTTTATATAATAATTTACATAATTCTTGTTGCAACTAAACAAGCCAATAAATCCTACCCCACTGTATTTTCAGAGACGTGATTTGAATACTTACTTTGTACGTTGGATAGTCAATATTGTGAAACAAAAAAATCAAGAGCAAATCTTTAATAAAAAAATCTTATTGCTTAATTTAAAAACCTGATATTTTGTGTTGGAAAGCTTTGAAATGATTATTAATAATCTGCCAAATTTTGTAAAGATACAAGTATACTATCAAAAATTATAGTATAATTACTCTCATGGATACTTTCGTGGTTACGTGCTGGGTGTATCCCACTCAGCCAATATTGGTATGGTTAAGCTACATTTTATGTTATAATAACTGCTATAGCAGAAATACATAGCTAATAATCCATATTTTAACCCAATGACTACCGGCTACTAACTTTCTTAGTAGCCAATGTAAGTCTTGCTACATGTCATTCCAACAATAAAACTATTGGTTAAAAAGTTTTGAAACTTCATAAGAACTTTCGTAAGTGCGTGTAGTTTAAGGAACATAAAGCCTGTTACTTTTGATAAATTTAGTTGTTTAGCATTATGATTTTTAATATTTTGGAAAATTACATTAGTAAATGGTATTTATATGAAATGATT
>NW_013774189.1:0-743 GCF_000517525.1 Limulus polyphemus
ACCTTGTAACCACAAAAAAAAAAGAAAAAGAATCGAAATAAACATAAATGAACCTTCTTTTTTCTTTCTAGAATGACTTCAAATTGTAGCATGAAACTACACAAACCCAGCTTGTTATGGTTCATAACAATATACATCTATTTATAATTAAATTTTATTGTTTTATTGACCTTTGAACTGTGTCTAACTTCTGTCCATGCCATTATAAATTGTAAATCACTTGGGGAACGTGCAGCTCACGTTACACTATCAAATTATATTACCCACAAGCTGCTTGCATGTGTGCTTCATGAAACATTTTTATTATAATATTATTATTATTTATTTTATCTAATATAATCTTAACAAACCTAAAAGGATCCCTACTTATAGATTTTTGTTATTTTTACAATAATAAATAAAGAATTTATATGGAAAACAAGAAATATAGTACTCACCTAATCTTCTTTCTTCTTGCTGTTGGGTTTCGAAAAGAGAGTTAAGCCTAATGTTTTATACTATAGATAGTAATGCATTTAATAACTTTTATTTAATTAAATAATGCACCAAAGCATGTAGACAAATAACATGCAAAAAGTAGACAAATTCACTTACCTTTCAAAATTTTCCTGGCTTTCGAACTATGCGACAAGAGCCATTACAAATTCATCCAAGCTAGTCATTAACTTTCCCATGGGAACAATGTTCATACTCTGAATAAAACTGACATTTAACTGTTCAGAACATAATGTTATACAATTCAT
>NW_013774190.1:0-954 GCF_000517525.1 Limulus polyphemus
ATTATAATTGAACAATGTCAGATTCCACCTAGCTAGTTTACTGATTTGGGTACGATAAGTATAAAAAACATGTGCTTATATTATGCCTAAGTTCCAAAGAAACTATTTAGAAATACCTTAAAAGCCACACAAAACTAGATTTTTACCTGTTCCTTTCAGATGCACCTGTGATGTTTCTCCAGGCTTTTTTACGAGGAACTTCTATCAAGGTGGCTGGTTTCTCTCTCTCTAGTGATGATGTGAAATAAAATTACACATGTGCAGTTTAAAGTACATTCAATTAGGAACATTAAGTTTTAGTCTCCACCTCTGAATTTGATATGAATGTTGAAAGATAAATGTGTTTAACAGCATTTCTATTTATGATATATCTTCTCCAGCTACAAACCAAGTTACAATCAGATTTTCAGTACTGGTTTTCCTGAAGGCAATACTATGGCTAGAAGCCCAGTTTCAACCAGGTTTCTTAAGTATTATTTTTTAAGAGAAATATTTTGGCTACAAACAAGGTTGCAATTAGGTTTCTTCAGTATTGATTTATAATGAGAGAAACAGTTTGGCTAGAAACCAGGTTACAATCATGTTTATTTAGTATTATTTTCCATGAGAACATACTTTAGATAAAAATCAGGTTACAATTAGGTTTCTTTAGTATTATTTTTCATGGAGCAATATTTTTGCTAGAAACCAGATGAAAATCATGTTTCTTTACTAATGGGTTTCTTGAGAGGATAAGTTAACTAGGGTTAACTACAAAAGGTTTCTTTAGTACTAGTTTTCATGGGTCAATACTTTGGCTAGAAGCCAGATAACAAAGAGGTTTCTTTAGTACTAGTTTTCATGGGACAATACTTTGGCTAGAAGCCAGATAACAAAGAGGTTTCTTTGGTACCAGTTTTCATGGGACAATACTTTGGTTAGAAGCCAGATAACAAAGAGGTTTCTTTGGTAGTG
>NW_013774191.1:0-743 GCF_000517525.1 Limulus polyphemus
GGATGAGCCCGAAATCTGTTCAATGGATTCTCCACAGATTGGGTTATTGTTGCAGAGCAGCTAGACGGAAGCCCTTATTCAGACCTGCCAACATAGTCAGACGAAAGAAGTGGGCAAGTGATATGATGACCAAGCCTCTGGACTTTTGGAAGACCGTATTGTTCTCAGACAAATCAAGATTCGCTCAATTTTCGGACAGTGGAATGATATGGGTCTGGAGAATGCCTTACCAAGAGTTTTGGCTCAACAGCTTGCAGCCAACTGTGAAGCGTGGTGGTTTCAGCATGATGGTTTGGGGAGCTGTTTGGGTTGGTGGGAGATCGAGCTTAATGGAGTGAGTTGGCAATATAAATTTTGCGAAATACGTCGAAATATTGGAGGAAGGACTCTTGCCACTTTATTCCTCGGGTTTCGTGGACAAGAACACAACATTGTTCCAGGAAGATGGATCACCGTGTCACACTGCTAGAAACACCCAAAAGTGACAGGAAGGAAATGGTATCCAGAAGTTACCCTGGCCTAGCCAATCTCCTGACATGAACCTCATAGAAAACCTCTAGGCCATACTCGACCGGCAAGTCAAGAAACAACCAAAAAACCAACTTCAAAGAGCGATCTACTCCAAGTTTTGAAGAAAGGGTGGGCAAAAATCCCACAATCTAAAATTGACTAGATGATTCTCACGATGCCCCAAAGGATCAACGAACTCCACGAAGTGAAAGGAATATCTATTAGATATCAAT
>NW_013774192.1:0-1426 GCF_000517525.1 Limulus polyphemus
CTGTTTAAATTTTATTTTATTTTTTGTTTCTTTTTGTATACAAAAACTGTTTAATTTTGATAGAAAAAATCCTCACATGTCTGTGCTTAAAGACTGTTAATTATTGTCAACATTTCTTGCAGAAAAATTGAAATGTTACAATATTTTCTAAGATAAATGCTCTTAGAGGCAGAAACACACAAGTTCCTTGTCGTATCAACATCAGTATATGCGTTTATACGGAAATGTCTTGGTTCGTTTGTTTTCAGTATCCAATTCATTTCGCTTTTTCTTGTTGACATTACTATAATCTCCATCATATGATGTTTGCAGCTAATTTAATCAATTATCCCGAAACGCATGGTTAATGGCTCCATGAATCACAAGAGGAAATACGTTTTTCTTTCTCATTTATACGGAGCCTTCTCCTAAAACATCCACACAGAAAGTGACTGTTGTACAGAGTAATCTTTTTTGTTGTTGCTTCTATTACCTGATTCGGTGGTTAACTATGTATGTCTAATATAGCCGAAATCTCAAAACGTATCTAAGGTTTTACAGTAAAGGTTTCATCTGCCAGCTTCTATCTTTTGTGGTAAAGAGTAACAGGTAACTTGATATAGCACGAGGCTTAACACATGGAATAATTAGGAATTAATTAAGTACAGTAAATCTCCTGATCGTAATCTTCAAGTACAAAAATCCTTAATTGGGAGTTAAATTAAGATTTTATGGTAATCAGCATCATTCTTTGAAGAGGCCCACAAATGGCAGTTTCTGTGAAATATTTCTGATCAGGCTAGATTGAAACACAAATGCAAATAATGCCATAGCGTAGCCCCCCCCCCCTAGTTGAAAGGGGCACATGTGAGGTTAGCCTTCTTTGTCCCCTAACTTTTTTATAAAATGGCATCTCTGCTTCTTTTTTAATAATTTAATCACTGGAAAAGATATATGATGCAATTTTCTGGCCTTCTCTGGGTGAAGGTGCTAGACATTTTGTTTTTATTTGCTACACAATGGGCTATCTGTGCTGTGCTCACCTCGGGTATCGAAAACCGATTTTTAGAGCTACAAACCTTCAGTCTTTCTGCTGAGCCATTAGAGGGGGGGAGGAACTAGACATTTTATCAGATAGGTTAAAGTTTGTTATCTTGTGTAATGTTTTACATTCCAGCTTGAAAGTCACAATCCAATAATTTCAGCAACAATAAGAAAAAAACGACACAATCCAATGATTTCAGCAACAATAAGAAAAAAGGCCACAATCCAATGATTTCAGCAACAATAAGAAAAAACGACACAATCCGATGATTTCAGCAACAATAATAAAAAAGGCCACAATCCAATGATTTCAGCAACAATAAGAAAAAAGCCACAATCCAATGGTTTCAGCAAAAATAAGAAAAAAAGCCACAATCCAATGATTTCAACAACAGTAATAACG
>NW_013774193.1:0-967 GCF_000517525.1 Limulus polyphemus
GACTTTCCTGTAGTTGCTGCTGACTTTCCTGCAACTGTTGGATACATTCTTCCTCTTTTCCTTTCTTGTTCCAGTTGCCACTGCTGTAATCTCTCTTCTTGTTTATTTTCTTTCTTCTCCAACCACTGCTGTAGTGTCTCTTGTTTATTTTGCTGTTCAAGCTGCCAATGTTGTAGGTTTTCTTTCCACTGCTGTAATCTCTCTTCTTGTTTGTTTTCTTGTTCTTCTTGTTTCTTTTCTTTTTCCTCCAACAACTGCTGTAATTTCTCTTCTTGTTTCTTTTCTTTTTCTTCCAACAACTGCTGTAATTTCTCTTCATGTTTCTTTTCTTTTTCCTCCAACAACTGCTGTAATCTCTCTTCTTGTTTCTTATCTCGTTCTTTCTGTTTCTTTTCTTGTTTATTTTCTCGTTCTTCTTGTTTCTTTTGCTGTTTTTGAATTGCTGCCATAAAATCTGCTAAGCTGTAGTTTGATTTGCCACTTCTCGTTTCCATCTTTTTTTTTCGTCCCACTCTCTGACACCAACTTGTTATGTCTCTGTTCGTTTTTCAATTTCCCGTAGAAATTCTTCCCGAGAAACTTCAGTGATACAAGTCCTTTCTTAAATAAAACTAGTTTATTCTTTCTCAATACGACATTGCAATACACTTAATTTCCACAGTTACTTTAACGTAAACACACGCTATAATTCACAACGAACGATTCACGCACTTTACTTACTACTGCGCTTGACTCAATTGTCAAGTGTTGCTGCTTCTGTTGATTTGCATGTCACAGCACTTAAGTCAACTACAATACCCCCTATGTCAGAGAAGATAATTTGGGGTATTATAAAAGAACAAAGGAACCCTGATGCTTGTGGAAGCAGTAGAAGACCCATCTAGGCCAGCGGATGTAAAGATTGGTAAGTCACTTGTGGCAGGTCATCAAGTAGTACCTATAACAGTGGCCAATTTCTCTAAATGTG
>NW_013774194.1:0-743 GCF_000517525.1 Limulus polyphemus
GCATGGTCTGTCCTGATGGTAAACCTTGCACCATAGAGGTAAGGATGGAAACATATCAGACTCTTTACTATAGCAAGGAGTTCCCTCCGTGTTACACAGTAGTTTCTCTCTGGTCTACTTAAAACCCTACTGAAGTAGGCCACTACATGTTCGTTTTCGCCCACTTTCGGAGACAACACTCCTCCAATTCCGACATTACTAGCATCACAATCCAGTATGTACGGCAGTGAGGGATCTGGAAGCTTTAAAAGTGGAGCGGAGGCCAATTTTTCCTTCAACATCTTGAAAGAATGCTGGCAAGAAACTGCCCATTCAAACTTCTGGCCTTTTTTAGTCAAATCATGTAGTGGAGCAGCTATAGTTGCAAAGTCCTTCACAAACTTCTCTGAAAGCTGACCTTTTCTGGCCTTGAATCCAGATGACTGTACCAACCTCGGTACCTCTGTGCTGGACTTAACGTAGGATTCAAATTCGAGAGCTCTGGCCATTGCATCCTGCATGGTAGAGGGCTGTGCTTGCTTCACTTGTATCTTAAGTTGTGGACTGTCCAAGTCATCTACGAACTGATCCAACAGCAACAACTTGAGGAGATCGGGTGGTGCAGTTGGGTAGGCCTTGTGTGCCATGCTTTCCAAGTCCTGTGCCAGCTTTTCCTGAACCTAGCCCTGTAGACTTCTGACTGATTTTGGGTTCCGTACCTGAGTTCTAGAGCTGCTACCAGTGCTCTGTAGTTGTGCCTGTCG
>NW_013774195.1:0-742 GCF_000517525.1 Limulus polyphemus
GAACGCTGGATTATTTAGATCCCCTTCAATAAGGGTCCTTGCTTGAAAGCTGGATTATTTAGATCCCCTTCAACAAGGGCCCTTGCTTGAAAGCTTGATTATTTAGATCCCCTTCAACAAGAATCCTTGTTTGAAAGCTGGATTATTTAGATCCTCTTCAACAAGGGTCCTTGCTTGGAAGCTGGATTATTTAGATCCTCTTCAATAAGGGTCCTTGCTTGAAAGCTGGATTATTTAGATCACCTTCAACAAGGGTCCTTGTTTGAAAGCTGGATTATTTAGATCCCCTTCACTAAGGGTCCTTGCCTTAAAGCCGGATATGGGTAAAGACATAAACCTTTTTTGTATATATTATATGGTTTCTTTCTTTTATTTTTCTATTAACACTGAAGTTTTGAATATTTTCTTTAAATACGAAATAGATTTGTTGAATATCAGGGCAACAATTAAAAGTAAGTCTGTAATCAGTAAATGAGTTTATGTAATTTTAAACTCATAATGTTCCAGAAAACAGAACAACACCAACAATGAAGATTTCAGGTGCTTAGTTGATTCGAATATGACGTTTAATTAGGACGTATTTTACCATTTTATCTTGTATGATATTAATCATTTAATATTGTTATCTGAAGACAGAAAAACACACACATATATATATATATATATGGTGTACACGTAGATTGTGAAAGATTATTATTATTATTATTTTATTATTCATATATATATATATATGGTGTACACG
>NW_013774196.1:0-743 GCF_000517525.1 Limulus polyphemus
ATGTAGATGTATCATGTTATAAAATTCAAACTATTTAAAGTAAACATGTGTGCTTTCGTGTTATAATTTGTAGTCATTCTAGAATGAAAAAAGAACAATTTATATTTATTTCCTAATTTTTTATGGTAGTTACAAGGTCGGTCAAATTGACAGACACCATATAGTTAGGGTAGAAAAAATGACAGACAAAATATAAAGTTTTCCTGAAAACGAATGTTTGAAATGTATTTAGGAGGTTTAAAAGATTACACAAATAATATTTGAGATTTTTTTGGATGAAGAATAGTTCTTTAATCGTAACATGAAAATCACTTCGTACTCAAACTAATGACAAAACAGACTTGATATTTTCACAAACAAATTTTTAGTAAAATTACTTCATTAAAAAATCTTATTTTTTGTGTACAAAAGACTTGTTATCATTACTAAAAGTCTACAAAAATTTGTAAGGATACACATACTGCATTAAAAGTTATAGTATAAATACTTAACATGTGCAAATATGTATATTTAAGGAATACATTAAAGGAATACAAGTGAAAGTACCCATCCTCTGTGACCAGAAAAGTTTAAGTTAATCTATCAATTTAATAAATTATTTCATGGAATTTCAACATGTTAATTGTGTTGCACTCTTAGTTTCACTCAGAGACAAAGCTCTGAGCTACTTATACCTCCCATCACAAAAAGTAATTGTTGAGCATTTCAGTCATGCTAAGAGCCGCTCAACAATAACTTACGGT
>NW_013774197.1:0-744 GCF_000517525.1 Limulus polyphemus
GAACAATTGAGTCAAGCACGTGAATCGTACGTCGTGAATTATAGCATTTGTTTAAGTTAACTGACTGTGGGAATTAAGTGTATTGCAAAGTTGTATTGGGAAAGAATAAACTAGTTTTTATTTAAGGAAGGATTTGTATTGCTGAAGTTTTTCGGAAATAATTTCTACGGAAAATTAACAAACGAACACAGAGATGTAACAATATGAATGGAACACTTATCCAGACCACTATATGAGCCAGATTTCTAGGATTATCCTACGATTTTAAATTAGTTAAACACATAAATAATATTCTAACAAAAATTTAGCAATGTATGAATTACGCGAATTACTTCAGCTGGCAACATAAACAAAATATAGAAACATACATACACCCAGTAATTGAATATACATGCCAGCATGGATAAATATAGCACAAAACCATATTGTTAGGTCTCCATTTGTTAGTTAATTTTTCCATAAATTCTTTCCGACTAAACTTTAGTGACACCAGTCCTTTATTAAATAAAACTGGTTTATTCTTTCTGAATACAACTTTACCAATACACTTAATTTCAACAGTCACTCTATAACAATGCTATAATTCTCAAAGAACGTCTCATGTGCTCGTACGCGACAATACTCAGTTCAATTACACACTCTCTGACTGCAGTTCAATTACTCAACTACCTTTCCGTCACTTCGTGGCTGGTTTTATATATACAAGACTACACTGTATCTAGTAATCTCCCGACAATTCACGAA
>NW_013774198.1:0-738 GCF_000517525.1 Limulus polyphemus
ACCATCAAGTGCATTCAAACTTGGAAACGTCTGCTGATTTGATGAAGTTAACATATGATAAGAGATCTACTGAAGTCAGCTTCGTACCAGGAGACAAGGTATGGCTGTATAATCCCAGGAAGACCAAAGGGATGTCTCCTAAGTTGTCTTCTCCATGGGAAGGCCCATATGACATAGTGGATCGTCTCTCAGACGTGACTTTCCAGATAAAATGTGGTCGGCGAGGTAAACCAAAAGTGGTGCATACCAACAGGCTTTGGCGTTATCACGGTCCAGGACGTTTCAGTTGGGATGAAGTGGACAACAGAACAAATGACGCTGCTGAAGACGTGCCACCTGAAGAAGCCACCGTCGAAGAAGAAATCCTACTCAGTTTTGAGAAAGGAAACGGTGAAGCTCTTGGTGAAGTTACTGCCACTGATGTGACTGTTACCGATGATGGGACATTTACTGATGAAGCGGATGAACCCCCACATGAAGCAGAAGCCAACGAGACGGAGACCAGTACGGAAGAGGATACGTCCCGTAAAATTAAGAGACTGTTGAATTGTAATTTTGTGTTGGTAATTATGTACATTTAATTAAGTTATTGTTAATTGTTATTGGTTTATTGTAAGTGGCAATTGTTCGGGACGAACAGTACTAAAGAGGGGGCAGTGTTGCGTCATCGAGGTCACGTGACTGGTGTGGCTCCACCTATTTTCTAGAACTATCCTGTACCTTGGCGAATGCTCTAGT
>NW_013774199.1:0-743 GCF_000517525.1 Limulus polyphemus
TACTGAAAGAGTTGTAATTCTAGTCTATGTTGACATAGTTGTAAATCTAGTCTACGTCGAGACAACTGTGAATCTGGTCTACGCTGAGACAGTTATAAGTCTGGTCTACGTTGAGACAGTTGTAAGTCTGGTTTGAGACATTTTTGTGACTCAGATTGAAGTACCTGGGAGGGGATGTATTTATATTAACTAGAGAACTTCGAAATGTAATGTTTTTCATATAATTTATGACTATTTAAATGAGAAGAACAAAACAACATTATTATTCAGTGCGCAGAATATGAAAGAATAATCGAAATACTTATAAAGTGTTTTTATTTACTGGTATTCGGTAAAACCTCTGAAATCTCTAGTCTGACGTTCTTTTTTATCATTATTTGTTGAAGAATCGTGATAATATTCGCTGTCTAAGACCAATAAAGATCATATCAAAGTTTTCACCTGAATTTGCTAATATGTTATACAAATTATAATTTCTGTAAAAAAAAAAAATCTAAATTACTAAATCCTCTTTAATGAGTTTTTGTGATATTATATTCTATGCGTCGTCATTGCTGTTCCATTGGCCTCTTTCACGACTGTGGGAATAAATGTAGGATTTACAACTCGTGGAGAACCTGTGTTGTATTTATAGGTACTTTCAGTGAGTGGCCAGGTGGTTAGAACGCTCGACTCGCACTCTGCGGGTCGCGGATTCGCATCCCCATCCCACCAAACATGCTCGCCCTTTCAGCCGTGGGGGC
>NW_013774200.1:0-745 GCF_000517525.1 Limulus polyphemus
GAAAACAGACTAAAAAGGACCCTTATCAAATTCAACAAAATCTAGTGGATAGGAGGCCTAAAAGACCGTTATAACAGTCGACAAAATATAGTGGAAGAAGGCTTAAAAAGACAGTCATGAAAACCGAAAAAATATAGTGGAAGAAGGACTAAAACGACCGTCATTAAAGTAGAAAAAATCTAGTCTAAGAAGGCTTAAAAAGACAGTTATGAAAATCGACAAAATCTATTGGAAGAATAACTAAAAACCCAAGAAAATCAAGTGGAAAAAGGGCTAAAAAAACCGTTATGAAAGTCGAAAAAATCTATTGTAAGAATGACAAAAAGACCGTTATGAAAGTCGATGAAATCAAGTGTAAGACATACTAAATAGAGATTATCAAAGTTAACAAAATTTTGCAGAAGAAAGACAAAAAAGACCATTATCAAAGCCAACAACCTCTAGTGTAATAAGGATAAAAAAGACCATTATGAAAGGCATTAAAATATAGTGTAAGAAAGACTAAAATACCGCTATCAAAGTAGAAAATATCTAGTCTAATGCCTAAAAAGACTGTTATGAAAGTCGATAAAATCTAGTGGAAGAAAACTAAAAACCCGTTTTCAAAGTCATCAAAATCTAGTGGAAAACGGACTAAAAGGACCCTTTATCAAATTCAACAAAATCTAGTGATAGGAGGCCTAAAAGACTGTTATAACAGTCGACAAAATATAGTGGAAGAATAACTAAAAAGACCGTCATTAAA
>NW_013774201.1:0-742 GCF_000517525.1 Limulus polyphemus
GTGTTTAAAGAAAGTTAGTGCGTGTGTTCTGTAGAAGTGAAACCAGCAAAAGTGTCATCGACATATCTGTACCAGTATAGTGGTGATTGAAGCGCAGAATGTATGGCTTGTGTTTTGATCTGGGCCATAACAAATAGGCAAGAACGGGCGAAACAGGATTGTCCATACTTAAACCATCTATTTGAAGAAAATGCTCGTTGTTGAAAATGAAGTTGGTTTTAGTTGTTGAAAATTCTAAGAGAGAGAAGCAAAAAGTGTGCTGGGGATGTAGATTAACTTGTTGGGGTCATTAATGTAGAGGTCGAGTGCAATATTGCAAGCTCCATTGGTGGGGACTTCGGTGAAGAGTGACATGACATCAAAACTAGCCATTAAGGCTTTCGAATTTAGTTGGTCTACTGTATATTTGAAATTGAAGGCATCTTTAAAAAAGGAACCTGCAGATGTTACATATGGTGTGAAAGCCCAAGCTATGTATTTGCCAAGATTGTAGTTGAATGAATCATAAGTGGACAGTATAGGTCGTAGGGGGCAGTCCTATTTGTGAGGTTTAGGAATGCCATAGAGTTGTGGTGTGCGTGAATCAGTTTTACATAGATAAAAATAAAGATCGTCAGTAATTAAATTATCTTTTTTCATTTGTAATAAAGTTATGTTTAATATTTTTCGTGTGTGTTTGTTGGGTTGTTTAGGATGGCTTTGAATTTCTTTTATTCGGAAAAGATGTCGTTCTATTTTGTTG
>NW_013774202.1:0-737 GCF_000517525.1 Limulus polyphemus
TTTTCTGGCCTCCATGGAATCCCCGGGGCGTTATGTTTAAACCATGCTTATACCTTCACTCTCCCCGGGGCGTCATGTTTATACCATTCTGATACCTTCACTCACCCCCGGGGTGTCAAGTTTAAACCATTCTGATACCTTCACTCACCCCGGGCGTTATGTTTATACCATTCTGATACCTTCACTCTCCGGGGCGTCATGTTTATACCATTCTGATACCTTCACTCACCCCGGGGCGTCAAGTTTAAAACATTCTCATACCTTCACTCCCCCGAGGGCGTCATGTTTAAACCATTCTCATACCTTCACTCACCCTGGGGCGCGATGTTTAAACCATTATCATAGTTCCACTCACCCCCCAGGGCGTCATGTTTAAACCATTCCCATACCGTCACTCACTCTGTGGCGTCATGTTTAAACCATTCTCATACCGTCACTCACTCTGGGGCGTCATGTTTAAACCATTCTCATACCTTCACTCACCCTGGGGGTCATGTTTAAACCATTCTCATACCGTCACTCACTCTGGGGCGTCATGTTTAAACCATTCTCATACCGTCACTCACCTCGTGGGTTTCATGTTTAAACTCACAAACGTTTGGTGACGTAAATTTAGTGTTATCGAATTACAACGTTGTTAGGCTTAGCTTTTGCTTTGTTTTCTTTCTAGTTAGGCACAAACTTACACAATGGGCTATTTGTTCTGTGCCCATGACGGTTATCGAAAGTCGATTCTA
>NW_013774203.1:0-738 GCF_000517525.1 Limulus polyphemus
GGCTTCAATTGCGAACTTTTGCGGCCTCGAGACGTTTATTTTCTCTTTCAGCTTCAATACGAGCTTGTTCATTTTCTTTCTCGGCTTCGATACGAGCTTGTTCGAGCTCGAGTTGTTTTAGTTTTAGCTGGATCTCTAATTTATTTTTATTACTCAACCCCGATTGGCCAGTAGGAACATTAGAGTATTCCTGTAATGCTTGCTCAGGCAACAAATCATCATCGACTAGTATTCATTTTTTTCTCATTGATCTTTTAACTTCTAGTTCTAAAACTTTGGCAATTTCGAGAAATTCATTTTTGTTATATTTTTCTAGTTGTTTGAGGGAGGGTGATTCAAGAAAATCTTGATAATCAGACATGATCAAATCTTGTTGGCACTGCTAAATATAAATTCAATTATGATATACATTTTAATTTAGATTGAATTTTGTTTCTTAATCAAATCTCGGACACGAGCTCCCAGTTTATTATGTTACATATTAGAATTTCAAATGGTCTGAAAATGAGTTAGCTGATAACTTAAATTGAGTAGTTAAATTGTACTTTGGATTTAGCAGTTAAGTAAAAGCCGATATATATATATATATATAGTCAGTTTATGATATTTGCCAACAAGATTGATATATACAGTTTTCTTTTTAAACACAAATATGTTTTAATATACAAACAGCAATATATTTTACAATAACGGTTACTACAAATAGTCATTACAAACAATGATTTTGAAGCAATATAA
>NW_013774204.1:0-743 GCF_000517525.1 Limulus polyphemus
TTAAATGTTCTCATATTCTAGCAGGTGTCAAGTCTGTTATCCCTTAGGTATGTTTTAAAGTTTAGTATGTTTTCCATAAGTTTATTGAAGAAACTACCTAAATGTCCTCATATTCCAGCAGGTGCCAAGTCTGTTATCCATTAGGTATGTTCTAAAGTTTAGTATGTTTTCCACAAGTTTATTGAAGAAAGAGGACTAAAAGTTATCATATTCCAGCAGGGGCCAAGTCTGTTATCCCTTAGGTATGTTCTAAAGTTTAGTATGTTTTCCATAAGGTATTGAAGAAAGAGGATTAAATGTTCTCATATTCTAGCAGGTGTCACGTCTGTTATCCCTTAGGTATGTTCCAAAGTTTAGTATGTTTTCCACAAGTTTATTGAAGAAAGAGGACTAAAAGTTTTCATATTCTAGCAGGTGCCAAGTCCATTATCCCTTAGGTATGTTCTAAAGTTTAGTATGTTTTCCATAAGGTATTGAAGAAACAGGATTAAATGTTCTCATATTCTAGCAGGTGTCAACTCTGTTATCCCTGAGGTGTGTTCTAAAGTTTAGTATGTTTTCCATAAGTTATTGAAGAAACAGGATTAAATGTTCTCATATTCTAGCAGGTGTCAAGTCTGTTATTCCTGAGGTATGTTCTAAAGTTTAGTATGTTTCCATAAGTTTATTGAACCTAAATGTCTTCATATTCCAGCAGGTGCCAAGTCTGTTATCCCTTAGGTATGTTCTAAAGTTTAGTATGT
>NW_013774205.1:0-744 GCF_000517525.1 Limulus polyphemus
GGATCTAACATTTGACCAAGCGGTGGAGACCGCTCATGACAGAGGCAGATGGCGAGGTCTCCCTGACCAATGTTCCCAACGGAACGGGAGAAACTAAGACTAAGACTTATTTTATCTGTTATTTTCTCTACCCTAACTCTATACAAGGTTGGTCTATTTGACTGACCTCATAACAACTAAAAAACAATAATTAAAAAAATTCAAATTATTCTTTTTTTCTTTCTAGAATGTATTGTAACATGAAGTTTTATTTATCTTAAATAGCATTACACTCTTAACAGTATATACCTGTTTATTCTTAAATTTTATTCTTTTATTGCCCTTTGAACTGTGACTGGTATTTCCACAGTAAAATTTGTAAATGACTTTGCTCATGTTACCCTCTTGAATTACATAACGCACAAGCTACTGGCAAGTGAACTTTGTTAGAAAATTTTACTATTATTATTTATTTTACCTAATCTAACCTAAAAAGTTTATCTTTTACATTTTAGTTACTTTTATAATAAGTACAGAATACAAATGCAAAACAAGAAATAAAGTACTTACCTTTTTTTATACTAATGGTACTATTGCAATAAATTTTTTACTTAATTACATAATGCACCACAGAACACAGAATGATCACATGCAAAAAGCAGACAATAACCCATAACTATCACAATTTTTCTGGTTTCTAAGTATGCGACAAGAGCTGTTAAAAATTCAACTAAGCTTGTCAATGTGTTTCCTGTGGGAATAAAG
>NW_013774206.1:0-742 GCF_000517525.1 Limulus polyphemus
CCTTCAGAGCTAACTATTACAGATTTTCACCAACAGATGGAATTAATGTTATATAAGTCGACGATCCAGTGTAAAGGGGAAGCCTGTGTAGAGTACTATTCCTTTCGCATTGATAAGCTCTCACGTGACATGCACGTAACTAATTCTTTCAATTAGATGTCCTACGTTGTTGAGAATGTTTTCAAGAATTGGTCAAGCTACTATTTAGGAATGCATACAAATCAAGTCATTATATCTACGGGTCAAGCTAGTATAAGTCAATCATAGCACCCACGGAAACATACAACTAGTATCAGTAAAAACTGATTGCTGCTTATAAACATCACAGACAGACAGGTTGCTGATGGTCAAATTTATTATTACTATTCAGAAAATTGTTCGGTAATATTTAGTATTCTTGATTTCATAACAATATGATATGTATTATCTGAAGTAGCAATCCTGTAAATTTATACAAGCTTGGGTTGTTTTATAGATTTATCCTCGTTGTTTGTATTGTTCTTTATTATAGATATACCTCACATGCAAATTAAATGCTATATAGTAAAGCTAAATTTATGGTTTTGGAACTGATTTCTTATTCCAAATTTTCTTAGCCGAGTATACTAAAATAAATTATGTAAAATTAAAAAATACTATTTATTTTCTGATGCTTAGGTCATCAAATGATCCTATATTTCGAGATGGACCTTCTAATATATATACATATATTCGAAACGTTGCAAGTAAAGAAAGTTAGCGT
>NW_013774207.1:0-743 GCF_000517525.1 Limulus polyphemus
AGTTGCCATTGGATCTGTTAACAGGACGCCCACCTTATGAAGAGTTGCCTGTAAATGTGTCAGAGTTTGTGAAAGTATTGTCTGAAAGGATGGATGATATTCACCATCAAGTGTGTTAAAACTTGAAAACGTCTGCTGATTCGATGAAGTCAACTTGTGATAAGAGATCTACTGAAGTCAGCTTTGTACCAGGAGACAAGGTGTGGTTGTATAATCCCAGGAAGACCAAAGGGAAGTCTCCAAAGTTGTCTTCTCCATGGGAAAGCCCATATGACATAGTGGATTGTCTCTCAGACGTGACTTTCCGGATAAAATGTGGTTGGTGAGGTAAGCCAAAAGTGGCACATGCCAACAGGCTTTGGCGTTATCACAGTCCATGACATTTCAGTTGGAACGAAGTGAACAACAGAACAAATGCTGCTGAAGACGTGCCACCTGAAGAAGTCACCGTCGAAGAAGAAACTCTACTCAGTTTTGAGAAGGGAAACAGTGAAGCCCTTGATGAAGTTACTACCACTGATGTGACTGTTACCGATGATAGGACATTTCCTAATGAAGCAGATGAACCCCACATGAAGCAGAAGCCAACGAGATGGAGACCAGTACAGAAGAAGATACGTTCCGTAAAATTAATAGACTTTGTTGAATTTTAATTTTTTGTTTGTAAATTCTGTACATTCAATTAAATTATTGTTAATTGTTTATTAGTTTAATGTAAGTGGCTATTGTTTGGGACGAACAAC
>NW_013774208.1:0-743 GCF_000517525.1 Limulus polyphemus
AAACATTATGATAACCTGGTTTTGGGTACATTAAGGTAAACTAGTTTTGGGTACATTAAGGTAAATTCATTTCGTAAACATTATGATAACCTGGTTTTGGGTACATTAAGGTAAACTAGTTTTGTGTACATTAAGATAAACTAGTTTTGTGTATATTAAGGTAAATTCATTTCGTAAACATTATGATAACCTGGTTTTGGGTACATTAAGGTAAACTAGTTTCGTGTACATTAAGATAAACTAGTTTTGTGTACATTAAGAGAAATCCATTTTGTAAACATTATGATAACCTGGTTTTGGGTACATTAAGGTAAACTAGTTTTGTGTACATTAAGATAAACTAGTTTTGTGTATATTAAGGTAAATTCATTTCGTAAACATTATGATAACCTGGTTTTGGGTACATTAAGGTAAACTAGTTTCGTGTACATTAAGATAAACTAGTTTTGTGTACATTAAGGTAAATTCATTTCGTAAACATTATGATAACCTGGTTTTGGGTACATTAAGGTAAACTAGTTTTGTGTACATTAAGATAAACTAGTTTTGTGTACATTAAGAGAAATCCATTTTGTAAACATTATGATAACCTGGTTTTGGGTACATTAAGGGAAATTCATTTTGTAAACATTATGATAACCTGGTTTTGGGTACATTAAGGGAAATTCATTTTGTAAACATTATGATAACCTGGTTTTGGGTACATTAAGGGAAATTCATTTTGTAAACATTATGATAACCTG
>NW_013774209.1:0-744 GCF_000517525.1 Limulus polyphemus
TACACTACTTTCACTGTTTACTTTTTCTATGAAATGACACTGAGCATGAAAAAAAAACCTTTATAAAAAGGTTTCGTAATAAAGTCTATTTGTTGACTATATTTATAAAACTCCAACATTAAGGAAAACTGGGGTCATAAAACATAAGTTAAATAGTAAATATTTTTTTTAGTTATTTAAACATTTCTTATTCAATTCAGAACGCTCTATTTTAAAAACAAATACTGATTTATATCTTACTTCTATATTATTCCAATACTCGTATGAACTATACGCCCTCTATCATATTATTATGTTTTAAACATTACTTATTACCTCTACTGAAAAGCCTCCAGTTTCGGCCAGTCTGGCGCTCAGAAGCATATGTTGTGTCTGAGTTACGGGTTCACCCAGGTAATCTCGGTTCCCGTATTTCTCAAACAAAGTAAAAACTTTATTCACAACTTCAATCGCTTTCATGACTGTTCAGTTGCTGCGAGGAAAACTGTGTGTACCGTTAGTGATAGTTGAATGCTGATGTTTACACAGACGTTAACAGTGGTTGTGTCCTTGAGTTTCAGGTTTCAGAATATGATGGTGATTCATTTGTAAAATAACCATTAAAATACACAGTTTTCTATTTAGGTTCAGTCTAGAAAATAGTGAAAGAATAACATTAGATTCTTTAAAAGTGTTAGTTAATTATATAAATCACAATCATAGTAATTATAATAAATCATGTAGAAATGCAACTATAATAAATTC
>NW_013774210.1:0-1039 GCF_000517525.1 Limulus polyphemus
TAAAATCCAAACCATTATCACGTGTAAAATACAAAAGACGTGTGGGGATGCTTCCATCGGAAGATAATCGAGAAGAAAGACAGGATGTCCAATCTTGGGGTAGAGCCGAATAAATTTGACGGAAACGTTTATCAACAAATTCCTTGGTGAGATAGCTATTATTAGTCAATACCAATTCAATAATCGCCGATTGGTGGATAATCGTAGGCGAACATTTTATTTTACTGAATTTGTAGCAGCAGGTATCACGCGTCTTCGTCATTTACATTATGAGGTTATCCCCCGTTTTCTCAGGGAAATTAGGGTTGAGAAACAAAGGTAGTTCGAAAATTTCCATAATCTCGTCTAATGGTCTCCGAGTAAACCCGTCCGAAAAATTATCCATCCTTTAAAGATCTCAGCGATACACGGAGGTAAAAGGCGCAGCAATCGGGGAACCATTTGACATGAAAATACATCAGTACCGAGTTGAAAATCACCATAAAGACCAAAATAAAAATATAATAACAAACTTCAACCATCAAGACACTGTCTCGATAAGCAATTCTGAAGCAGTTTCAATCTATAGATATATTTAGGGAGACGAATTTCTACAAAGTTGAGTCCCCCTTGGTATGTATGTATGTATTCCCATATAATGATCAAAAACTCCTTGCGTAATAAAGCAAAAGTGGATACCATAGTACAGAGGCAACCAAAGCGTTAATAATCAACACTCTACCTTTCAGGGATAATTCTCTATACCTCCAAGATGTTAAAATACGAGTGACTCGTCCACAGATATCTTGCCAATTCGTACGGTACATCGCAACTCTATCGTGGTGAAACTATACCAAGAACCGTCAAAACTTGTGAAGAAAGGGTAATTCCCTCAAAAGTCTCCACTCCCCGAGAACCCCATCTCCCTAGTCACAGACCTCTGCTCTTATCATGATTAATCAGACTACCTGACGCCCTCCCATAAAGCTACCAAATTTGGAGAACAGGAGTTATAGGAAGAGACGTCACTAAGCGCCAAAGAAGTATCATCAACATGTTG
>NW_013774211.1:0-740 GCF_000517525.1 Limulus polyphemus
AAATGCAGTCTTAGGTTTATTTGCTTCAGTCATTTTCACTTGATAGAAACCCGACTTTAAGTCCAGAGTTGAAAACCACCTGGCTCCACTTAGGGCATCAAGAGTATCATCAATTCTTGGCAACGGGTATGGGTCCTTTTCAGTTATACTGTTAAGAGACCTGAAGTCCACACAGCAGCGTTGGGTCCCATCCTTCTTCTGGACTAACACGACGGGAACTAACCAGGGACTATCTGATTTCTCGACTATCCCTTCTTTAATTGGGACATCCATGACCTTCTCCATCTCTTGTCGCTTTGCCGGAGCTATTCTCCTTGAAGGGATCTTTATTGGATGGAGATTGCCTGTGTTTATTCTGTGCTCCACGAGGTCTGTGCAGCCGAGGTCGTGATCTCCTTTTGAAAAGATGTCTGCATAATTGCAAAATGATGACAAATGGACTATGCTCTTCATATAGAGGTCAGTTAAATGTTCTGGCAGAGGATGTCAGATTCTTTATGGTCGTATTTTTTGCTTTAGCATTGACTAGCTCTTCCTCCTGGCACACACCCAACAATGCCCCTTCCTTAAGTGTTTGCTCACATTTAGAGAAATTAGCCACTGTTATGGGTACTACTTGATGACCTGCCACAAGTGACCTTCCAATCTTCACATCCGCTGGATTGGATGGGTCTCCCACTGCTTCCACAAGCATTGGGCTTCCTTGGGGATGTTCTTTTATTCTACCCCAAATTATCTTC
>NW_013774212.1:0-743 GCF_000517525.1 Limulus polyphemus
GCAGTAGACTTTTTTTTAATTGAAATGTACATTTGTGATTGATGAAACATCGGTTATCATTGAAAATTTACAAATAGATGCTTCATAAGTAGTTTTCAAGACTTACTACATATCATTGTTTAACATATCTATCTCTGGTTATATCACAATAAACTTATCTGTTTCTGGCTTTATATAATCTGACCAGAATGTACGTCGTTCATGGTGTGATAAATGAATTTGTTACCTATGTGATACCCGGGGTAACTCAACTACTCACCAACTTGCCCTGTTTAAATATCTTATTGTTCTGCAGGTTGTGCTAATTAGAAGATACTGCATGGTGCTAGCAGCATATAAAAGTTGTTAAAATGTAAAGCACATATGACCAAAATAAAATAAGGCTTAGTGGTTTGAGAAAAGTAACCCTAAGAGTTACTTCTCAAGTCACTGGATTGTTCTTTTTTTAGTTGTGTAATTTATGATAAACCTTGTATCTGTTCTGAATCAGCTCTCCCCTAGTGGGTCAGTGGCAAGTTTACAGACTAAAATCTGGGGTTCTGTTTTCTGCAAGGGATGGAGTACAGATTGCCAATTGTGTAGCTTTGCACTAAAAAACAACAACAACAAACATCAAAGTTAATAATGGTTGGAGAAGGCTTGAATGGGTAATGAAGAAAAACTTTAATATAAGTTTAACATAACAGCAACCTGATGATGACAAAACCTTGTCGAAATGTTGTACATTTGCTGTTATGTTAAAC
>NW_013774213.1:0-743 GCF_000517525.1 Limulus polyphemus
TCCGGTGGTCGAGCGATAAGTCTGAGAGCTTATAATACTAAAAATGGGTTTATTTTGACTATTGCACTAGGAATTGAAAATTAATTATTTAAGGTTTGTTTTTGAATTTCGCGCAAAGCTACACGAGGGCCATCTATCTGCGATCGACGTCCCTAATTTAGCAGTGTAAGACTAGAGGGAAGGCAGCTACTCATCACCATCCACAGCCAACTCTTGGTCTGCTCTTTGACCAACGAATAATGGGATTTACCGTTACATTATAACGCCTTAATGGCAAACACGTTTGGTGTGACGGGAATTCGAACCCCGCTACCCTGAGATTGCGAGTCGAGCGCCCTAACCATCTGGCCATGCCGGCCCAATTATTTAAGGAAAACAAAACAAAACACACTACTCGCCATCCTTATCTGTATAGTTTTGCTTCATAAAGCTGGGACCCCTGTGGCACAGCGGTATGTCTGCGGACTTACAACGCTAGAAACCGGGTTTCGATACTCGTGGTGGGCAGAGCACAGATAGCCCATCGTGTAGCTTTGTGTATAGCTACAAACAAACAAAGCTGGTTATTAGTTGCCTTAACTTCTGTACCGAGATATCCTTCCTTCGTTTATATAGTAAGTTTCTTCGACGACGTGTTGTTTTGCAGGTAGCGCAGATTTTCAGCTAAGTCTGAGGGTCGCGGGTTCGAATCCCGTACCCAACCAAACATGCTCGACCTTTCAGACCGTGGGGCATTATAATGT
>NW_013774214.1:0-743 GCF_000517525.1 Limulus polyphemus
TGGAAATATGTAAGTACTCTTTACTATAGTAAGGAGTAGTTCCTCTCTAGTCTACTCAGGACCCTGCTGATGTAGGCCACCACATGTTCGTTTTCTGATGGTAAACCTGGCGCCATAGAGGTAAGGATGGAAATATGTAAGACTCTTTACTATAGTAAGGAGTAGTTCCTCTCTAGTCTACTCAGGACCCTGCTGAAGTAGGCCACCACATGTTCGTTTTCGCCCACTTTCTGAGACAACACTCCCCCAATACCGACATTACTAGCATCACAATCCAGTATGTACGGCAGTGAGGGATCTGGAAGCTTTAAAAGTGGAGCTGAAGCCAATTTTTTCTTTCAGTGTCTTGAAGGCATGCTGGCAAGAAACTGTCCATTCGAAGTTCCGGCCTTTTTTTTGTTAAATCATGTAGTGGAGCAGCTATAGTTGCAAAGACCTTCACAAACTTTCGGTAATAAGTACAGAGTCCCAAGAAACTTCTTAAATTTCCCACATTGTATGGTGTTGGTCAATCACACACTGCTTTCACCTTGTCAGGATCAGTTCGCACACCATGCTCATTTACAATGTGACCCAAGTAAAGCACCTCTTTCTGGAACAAGTGGCATTTCTTGGGATGGAGTTTGAGGTTTGTTGCTTTCAAACGCTTGAATACTTCCTTTAGCTAGGACAGTTTCTCATCAAACGTTGTTGCAAACACAATGATATCATCCAGGTACACTAGGGCTATTCTCCATTGTATA
>NW_013774215.1:0-743 GCF_000517525.1 Limulus polyphemus
CAACAATTGCGCTAAAACAAACGCTATAACAACGAACGTCAACAATACTTCTGACTGCAGTTCAGTTACTCACTATCTACACACACATTACATCCCCGTCACGTTGTCACCCTCTTTTATATACCACACTACCCTATATCTAGTAAACGCTAGAGCATTCGCCAAGGTACAGGATAGTTCTAGAAACGTGGCGTCACACTAGTCATGTGACTCGCTGACGCAACATTATGTTATGATTACACCCTTCTCCACAGTGTGTGTACATTTTCATTCCAGCAATTTCAGACTTGTCTCCTGTAGTGTTCGTGTAGTTAAACCTATCGAGTTTTTAAATGTGATTGATCAACTGCCAGTAATTTATATGGTGCTCATAAGCATGATTTACCAGCATATACATCTGCATTAATTTTCTTACTGTTGTGTCACATTAATTAACATGAGTATGGGTGGTCTAAATAATGGCAGTTAAAGTGAAACCAGGTCCAGATGTGCCTAACTAGTCTTGAGTTGCAACCATAATTGTATAATTTAAATATAATTTGTGGTTAGGAACTTAGGAAAGTAGAATGCTTCCTTTCATCTGACAATTTGCTTGATGCAACTAAATAGTGCAGTCAGTATGTATTAATTTATTTTTTTAGCCCATTATGTCGAAAAAAGAAAGTGCGGCACAGGGACACAAAAGACGTGCACAATTTGCAGCTTCGACGGAGGAGTCAAGCAAATTGATGAGAGCTTTCGTT
>NW_013774216.1:0-742 GCF_000517525.1 Limulus polyphemus
TATATATATATATATAGAATAGCGTTGAAAATAATTCAACTCTTAATTTTATGATGCTATAAACTGCATCGTTATTAATTTTATAATGCTATAAACTGCATCGTTATTAATTTCATAATGCTTCCAGTTGCATAGTTCTTAATTTCATAATGCTTCCAGTTGCATAGTTCTTAATTTTATAATGCTACCAGTTGCATAGCTCTTAATGTTATAGGCCCGGCATGGCCAGGTGGTTAGGGCGCTCGACTCGCAATCTGTGGGTCGCGGGTTCGAATCCCCATCACATCAAATATGCTCGCCCTTTTAGCTGTGGGGGCGTTATAATGTGACGCTTAATCCCACTATTCGTTGCTAAAAGAATAGCCCAAGAGTTGGCGGCGGGTGGTGATGACTAGCTGCTTTACCTCTAGTCTTACACTGCTAAATTAGGGACGGCTAACGCAGATAGCCTTCGTGTAGCTTTGCGCGAAATCCATAACAAACAAACAAACTTAATGCTATCATTTGTATCATTATAGCATATTTCTTAATGTTATAATGCTATCAATTGCATCGTTCTTAATTTTATAATGCTACCAGTTGCATAGTTTTTAGTGTTATAATGCTACCAGTTGCATAGTTCTTAATGTTAGAATACAACAGTTGCATAGTTCTTAATGTTAGAATGCTACCAGTTGCATGGTTCTTAATGTTAGAATGCTACCAGTTGCATAGTTCTTAATGTTAGAATGCTACCAGTTGC
>NW_013774217.1:0-743 GCF_000517525.1 Limulus polyphemus
TGCTGTTAAATCCCACAAGAAAGGGGTAAGTACTAAAATAATAACGACCTGAATGTCACGTTAGCCTTTGGGTCTATTTTTACCACCCGGTAGAACCATTCTCCCTTCGTTCTACACAGATTGGGCACTCGGCTTATTATTAACCAGCTACTCTTATCAACAGAAAAGTTCAATTCATCATGAAAACATTTAGTTAAATGTAACTAATCACTGTCTGTTTTCTAAGTAACAAGAGTATTTGATTTGAGAGTCAGTTTCTTTTATTATCATTTGTTCTTCAAGTTTACTTTACAAGGTAACAAAAGAGTGTTTTAAAAACGAGATAAAAACGTATTTTTATCAGAATATTCTACAATATTATTATCATATATGTTATGTTTCTAGTATTCTTTCCTGAGGTTTTGATGGAAGCTGCACGAAAATATCTTTCTACAAGTGGTTCCCTAATAGGCAGTACGGCCCATTTCACAGTCAAATCAGTAAGAATACTCTGCCTAAACTATCTATTAAAGAATACCAAAAATCATTTTTCGATACCTGCAGTGGGCAGAGCACAGCTATTTGTGTAGCTTTGTGCTTAACAAAAATGATCAGTCAAACTCAACATGTTGTTGTAAGCCTGTTGTAAACATTGTAGCAAGAACTGCAATTAAATATATCTATGTTGTTGTTTTTTTCGTTAAATAAATACATGTGTTGATGCTGGCTTCATTTTATTAATATAACAGTAACTGGATGTGCGG
>NW_013774218.1:0-744 GCF_000517525.1 Limulus polyphemus
TAATCGTTCCCTAAATAATAAATAAAAAATTACAGTGAAAGTAATGAAGATTTTGTAGGTTTTGAACCAAACTAAATAACAGTAAACCTTTATTGATTTACTGAATTTTCTAATTTCAATGTTTTGAGCTCTTTTGTGTTTAGAACAATATATACTAATTTTTAAAGTATCAAATTGAATTTTTGTTGGATAAAAACATTTCATATGCGACTGTAGCTTTTTTTTTCCTCAAAACTTTGTCTTCAAAATAAGGGTGCGTCTTATATTCCGAAAAGTACGGTATATATATATCAGTAAGATATCCGATGCCGGTCATTCAGTGTTGTATAATTAAACATTTGACAATATTTTTATATATAGCTATATAAGAAATACAATCTCAATATTTATGGAACCTGCATGAGTGCGAAACGTTTATAATCTCAGCAGAGCACTTTATTAAAACCATCTATGGCTTTTCAAATAGAAATCTAAATTTAGAAAACCTATATGACACTCATTGTAAAACGATATAGCAGTATCACAAACAATCATTGTGACCTAATAGATTACACAGGCCTGCGATGGTTTTATTGTCTTGAAATGTTTACATGTTCTACAGTAATTTCTGTACGCTGAATCCGAAAATAATATCAATTATTCTCCACCAGATTTTTCACAAAATGTCAAAACGAAATACGTAAAAGAAATACCATAACACGTACTTTTGAGACTAAAAGACGTAGATATCACACAAAAAGTCAG
>NW_013774219.1:0-1115 GCF_000517525.1 Limulus polyphemus
CTTTTTCATCTAAAAAAAAGAGTAACAGTTAAATTTCTTGACGACCTAATAGATATAAATCAAAGTTATGGTACAGAAAAATAAGATATTACCTGTTACAGTAAAAAATAGCAGATATACATCAAACTTATGACATAGAAAATGTTTGTTTGTTTTCAATTATGCACAAAGCTACACAAGGGCTATCTGTGCTCTGTCCACCACGGGTATCGAAACCCGGTTTCTAGCGTTGTAAGTCCGCAGACATACCGCTGTGCCACTGGGGGGCGACACAGAAAAATACATTAATACACATTGAAGTGACAAGTAATAGACATATATTAAAATTATGATACAAAAAATACATTAACACACATTGAAGTGACAAGTAATAGATATACATCGAAATTATGATACAGAAAATACGTTAACACATATTACAATTACAACATTTATATCAAAATTGTTATACAGAAAAATATCGCAACACAGTATTTTAGTAGCAGATAAACATCAGGTTCACAATTTTAGAACTTATTTCTGTTACTGTCTATCGTATGTTTGGTGTATATCTACTTCTTTCTGTTACTGTCTATCGTATGATTGATGTATATCTATTACTGTCTATCGTATGTTTGATGTATATCTACTTCTTTCTATTACTGTCTATCGTATGTTTGATGTATATCTACTTCTTTCTATTACTATCTATTGTATATTTGATGTATATCTACTTCTTTCTATTGCTGTCTATCGTATGTTTGCGATAGACAGTAATAGAAAGAAGTAGATATACATAAATATACAATAGACAGTAACAGAAAGAAGTAGATATACATCAAACATACGATAGACAGTAATAGAAAGAAGTAGATATACATCAAATAAAAAAGAAGTAGATATACATCGTATTGCTGTCTATCGTATGTTTGAGGTATATCTACTTCTTTCTATTACTGTCTATCGTATGTTTGATGTATATCTACTTCTTTCTGTTACTTTCTATTGTATATTTGATATATATCTACTTCTTTCTGTTACTGTCTATCGTATGTTTGATATATATCTACTTCTTTCTGTTACTGTCTATCGTATGTTTGATGTATATCTACTTATTTCTATTACTGTCTATCGAA
>NW_013774220.1:0-741 GCF_000517525.1 Limulus polyphemus
GTATTGTTGCCAATGTATATATATATGTAATGTCTTAGTTAAAAATTGTCTAAAGCCAATTTTTAATTCTCTAAGGAGTGGGTTGTAACGAATTTGTTGTTATGTATCTATCATAATATGAACGTTGTTTAGATTAAGTTTATATTTAGAAACATACATAGCTTATACCGTTAGATAGGTATTGCGAAACTCCCGCCTATTTTCCAAAGTTGTAGAAGATTCTCGAAAGTAAGAATCAACAATATATCTATATACATAAACGCTTTAACTAGTATTGTTATGTAAGACTGAATTTTCTAGAAAACCTCCCCACAGCCATAAATATAACCAATGCGATGTGCCAAAGAGAGTGTCTATTATTAGTTCCCTATATATAGGTGTGATATAAAACTTCGAAAGCTGTAACTGGGATTGTTATAACGCTTATCAATCAGAAAACTTAAGATATCTGACCAGGAATATTTATAAATTTCGGAGGTTACAAATCATTTAACTTCAGTGGATTCTCATCCGACATTAGTTATTTTACGAAGACATATAAATTCATCGTGGAAAACTTAGTGTGTGTGGCCAGCTCAGCATGACCAGGTGGTTAGGGCACTCGACTCGCAATCTGAGAGTCGCAGAGTCGAATCCCCGTCACATCAAACATGCTCGCCCTTTCAGCCGTGGGGGCATTATAATGTGATGGTCAATCACACTATTCGTTGGTAAAAGAGTAACCCAAGAGTTGGCAGTGGG
>NW_013774221.1:0-744 GCF_000517525.1 Limulus polyphemus
CATTTGACTGACCTCTATAAGAAGAGCATAGTCCATTTGTCATCATCACAAGCTCTTCAGGTAAAAGAACTTTTGGCAAATTATGCTGACGTCTTTTCGAAAGGAGATCATGACCTCGGCTGCACAGACCTTGTGAAGCACAGAATAAACACAGGCAATCACCATCCAATAAAGATCCCTCCATGGAGAATAGCTCCAGCAAAGTGAAGAAAATATGGAGAGGGTCATAGATGGTCTAATTAAGGAAAGTATAGTCGAGAAATCAGATAGTCCCTGGCCAGCTCCCGTCGTGTTAGTCCAGAAAAAGGATGGGACCCAACGTTGATGTGTGGACTTCAGGGCTCTTAACACTATAATTGAATAGTACTCATACCCACTGGCAAGAATTGATGATACTCTTGATGTCCTAAGTGGAGCCAGGTGGTTTTCAACTCTAGACTTAAAGTTGGGTTTCCATCAAGTGAAAGTGGCTGAAGCAGATAAACTCTAGACTGCATTTAGTCATGGCCAAGGTCTCTGGCAATACCGTGTGGTGCCATTCGGGCTTAGCGATGCTCCAGCAACATTTGAAAGGCTGATGGAACGAGTATTGGAAGGCCTACAATGGAGGATAGCCCTAGTGTACCTGGATGATGTCATTGTGTTTGCAACAACTTTTGACGAGGAAATGTCCCGGCTAGAGGAAGTATTCAAGTGTTTGAAAGCGGCAAACCTCAAACTCCATCTCAAGAAATGCCACTTGTT
>NW_013774222.1:0-740 GCF_000517525.1 Limulus polyphemus
TTTATGGCTTATAATTGTTTTTAGTATTACTATGTTAAAATTTTCTAACACATTTCCAAAATATATCCTTTTACATTTGTTTTGTTAATAATAATAATAATAATAATATTACAACGTAACTGAAACTAACCTTAAATACATACAATATTACAGTGCGACTAATTAAGGATAAACGCTATATTAAAGCAGAGTTTGGAAATGTACTTTTTTATAACTTCTTTAATTGTGTTATTTCTCTGTTGCCATCAGTTGAGAAAATAAACTGCCATATAAAATTCAAAATTAAGATACAGATTTTAAATTTAATATGATATATAGATAAACAGAAACCATGTATAGCATCAGTAGATTCAACGATAATGAAAGTGAATATAAATGGCACCTTAATATTTCACATTCAATCCTAAAAATACATTTTTAAAATTCATTTATTATAATAGTTATATATTTATTCATATTAGGTTTATGGTAGTAATAATCAGTGTCGAAAGGGTTCAAGTTTCAATATTTTTAAATATAGAAACTGTTCCCATGCTTCAGATTATCAAAACTTTATTTTGTACACAACTCTCAACCTACAAGTGTTATTTTAAGAAAATAAACATACATATAAAATTATAATCCAAATTTTAATGTATTATTTTATGTAAAATTAATGTTACGAAACATATTCCTTCAAGTTAAGTTTGTTTTTTTATGACCAAGACTTCTGGATTTCTTAGATTAACATCGCAAACCCC
>NW_013774223.1:0-744 GCF_000517525.1 Limulus polyphemus
GAAAACACTGAGTCACCTACAACAGAGATTTTACTGGATAGGTATGAGGCAAGATGTGGAAGAATGGTAGAGGACATGCAGTACATGTTGTACTAAAAGGGGACCCAAGCATAAGTTATATCAAGTTGGCGCACCAATGGAAAGAGTAGCCATTGACATCGCTGGTCCTTTGACTCAAACTCGTGCTGGAAACAAATACGTTTGTGTGGTGATGGATTATTTCACCAAGTGGCCTGAGGCATATGCAATACCAAATCAGGAAGCTACAACTGTAGCTTCAACTATTAGTGATTTCTTCTTTCAGATTTGGTATGCCATATGAACTGCATTCAGATCAAGGCCATAACTTTGATTCAGCTGTGTTCCATGAATGCTGCAAGTTGTTTGGCATACGAAAGACCAGAACAATGCCACTTCACCCACAGTCTGATGGGATGGTAGAAAAGTACAACTGGACACTGGGACAGGAATTGGCAAAGTTTTGTAATAGCTGCCAAGATGACTGGGATGTCTTACTCCCTCCACTGTTGATGGCCTATAGGACAGCAGAGCATGAAACTACTGGATACACTCCAGCAAAGTTGATGTTTGGTCCGGAACTTCGGTTGCCAGTGGATCTGTTAACAGGACGCCCATCTTACGAAGAGTTGCCTGAAAATGTGCCAGAGTTCGTGAAAGTGTTATCTGAAAGAATAGATGATATTCATCATCAAGTGCATTCAAACTTGAAAACAAGGTGTGGTT
>NW_013774224.1:0-743 GCF_000517525.1 Limulus polyphemus
CTTTTAAAGCTTCCAAATTCCTCACTGCCGTACATACTGGATTATGATGCTAGTAGTGTCGGAGTTGGAGAAGTGTTGTCTCACAAAGTGGGCGAAAATGAACATGTGGTGGCCTATTTACTTGCTATAGTAAAGAGTCTGACATATTTCTATCCTTACCTCTATGGTGCCAGGTTTACCACCAGAACAGACCATGCTGCATTACGCTGGTTAAGATCATTAAAGAACCCAGAGGGACAACTGGTACATTGGATTGGAAAGATAGACCAGTATAATTGTGATATTGAATACAGAGAAGGAAAATCTCATGGAAATACTGAGGGACTGAGCCGAAGACCCTGCAAAAATGACTGTAGACATTGCTGCAAAAGAGAGGTTGAACTAGCCAGGTGCCATCAAGCTGAGGTCAAAGTGACTGTAGGAGTTGATGATGGTGAAGTGGAACCAGGTATAGATATTAAATCAGAGCAGGAGAAAGATCAAGATTTGAAGCCAATAATTGATTTTTTTAAAAGCAACTGTTTTGCGCCCTGCTTGGGAGAAGGTGTCTAGCTTAAGCCCTGTGATAAAGAACTATTGGGCACAATGGGACCAGCTGAAGCTTGAAGATCGTATTCTTGTCCAGAGATGGGAAGTTGCAGATGGGAGAGTGACGACCTGGCAAACAGTTATATCGAGAAAGTTACGGGAAGTTGTGCTGCGTCAATCCTATGATAGTTTAACAGGAGGACATATTGGGGTTT
>NW_013774225.1:0-1627 GCF_000517525.1 Limulus polyphemus
TTTGTTTGAATTTCGTGCAAAGATACTTGAGGGCTATCTGCGTTAACCGCCTTAATTTAGCAATAATAGTATAGAGGGAATGTAGTTAGTCAAAATCACTCGCATCCAAATCTTGGACTATATTTTACCAATGAATGGTGGGATTTACCGTCATATTATAAATACTTGCCACTAAAATGGCGAGCATGTACTGTGACGGGTATTCGAACCAGACAAACATAGTTTGCGAGGTGATCGCCGTAACCACAAGGTCGTGTATACTACACAAGACCTGATCTGTATTATTAAAAGTCATCAAATGAAACAGCTTATATATATTTTTTTTATAAACAAGTTACAAGAAATTCCGAGTAGAAAGTGTGTTGCCAATATCTAGAATAAACTGATTAGTTATATAAAGAAAGCTGTTTTTTAACCATTAAATATACGTTTGTAAAGCTCGATAATAAACCTGAAGAATTTAGAAAGTAATTTTTAACATATTAATTTACGTAATACGTAAAACATTAAGCAGTTAGTAGGTATCAAAGACGAGGTCACCCAAGTTCTGAGCTTTCGATTGCTTCGTGATAAAGAATGTTTTGCAATGACATTTTATATGACAATAGAAGTTTACTTAATTTTAGTTTAGATATATCTTTTAATATGAGATAATATTTGATACTAGTACGTGGTGAAACTTTACTAAGCTTTGGAGTTTTAGATTCTATATTAAACGTTTTAACCTCACTTTAAGGATAATAACTGTATATCAATCTCATGATTTCTTATACTACTCCTTTTAAAAAGATCTTGTAATATATTTCTAACATACAAAATGTTACAAAATCATCTTTCACTAACAAAGTGGAGTGGTTGTCAACTCTCGTACGACCTTAAAACATTTCTTGAAAAGGAGTATGAAAGAGTGTAAATAAACAAACGATTTACAACTAATTTCTTTAAAATACCTCAAATGTTTTATTTCTATATTTTACATAAACTAAAAAAACAAAAACTTCATAATTCTAGTAGGAACGATGTTGCCACTATCCCTTGAAAGTTAGCTTTCTTACACATATATATTGTTCCTTTAAAAGGCTTAAGTACAGAGTGAAACAAGAATTACCAACCAATAATAGATGAACATTAAGTGGTTATAACATGTACAACACTCCGTGCTTTGTACATTACAGCGATGTTTTAGTTGAAAATACTGCTTTTCTACTGATAAAAGTATATACATAAATAGAAGAATGACTATTTTATATGTATAGAAGTACACTAGTTTAATATACCCATCAAAAGTTGATAAGTATTGTAAGTAACAATATTCGTTGATTATAATCAATCTGACGTTACCTCAACTAAGCTAATTATAGCAAAAGTATTTTATTGTTTTTTATTTAATAATGTAAAATATTCGGCTAAATGAGCTATTCTGGCTTGAAATATTTCCAATTCTTTATTTATTTTCCAAATTCCTGAAGTAATTTAAATACAATTCAATAATACGATTTCTAAAAGTTTCATAATTTTAAAATAAACATTTCAGTATGGATTTTACAACTGTTTTAATTTCAATATGTAAGTAAATATTTTCTAAACACCCAAGGTGTTTCAGTAAAATCTAAGGTGAATCGTCATG
>NW_013774226.1:0-744 GCF_000517525.1 Limulus polyphemus
TGGGAGCAGTTGAAGCTTGAAAATGGTATTCTTGTCCGGAGATGGGAAACTACAGATGGGAAAGTGACGACCTGGCAAACGGTTATACTGAGAAAGTTACGGGAAGTTGTGCTGGTCAATCCCATGATACTGTAACAGGAGGACATCTCGGAGTTAAGAAAACGTTGAGTCACCTACGACAAATATTTTATTGGATAGGTATGAGGCGAGATGTGGAAGAATGGTGCAGGACATGCAGTACATGTAGTGCAAAAAGGGGACCCAAGCATAAGGGATGACCAACTTATGAAGAGTTGCCTGAGAAAATGTCAGAGTTTGTGGAAGTGTTATCGGAAAGGATGGATGATATTAACCATCAAGTGCGTTCAAAGTTGAAAACGTCTGCTGATTCGATGAAGTTAACTTATAATAAGAGATCTACTGAAGTCAGCTTTGTACCAGGAGACAAGGTATGGTTGTATAATCCCAGGAAGACCAAAGGGAAGTCTCCTAAGTTGTCTTCTCCATGGAAAGGCCCATTTGACATAGTGGATCGTCTCTCAGACGTGACTTTCCGGATAAAATGTGGTCAGCGAGGTAAGCCAAAAGTGGTGCATGCCAACAGGCTTTGGTGTTATCATGGTCCAGGACATTTCAGTTGGGATGAAGTGGAAAACAGAACAAATGACGCTGCTGAAGACGTGCCACCTGAAGAATCCACCGTCGAAGAAGAAACTCTACTCAGTTTTGAGAAGGGAAACGGTG
>NW_013774227.1:0-743 GCF_000517525.1 Limulus polyphemus
AAATATTGTAAAGGAAGTTTTATTTCTGATTTTTCTGCAAAGAGTTCTAGATTTTCTGTTTGACCACCAGACAATAAACATGGTTAAGTGGTTTTTCAATTGCTAAGAGACATTTGACACAGTTGCCATTGGAAGTTCCCATGGGTTTTGCATAATTCTGCATTGCATATTGCTTTATAGGTTCAACTTCAAAGCATTGTAAACATTAAATTCCACAAATAAAGTAATGTGTGTTTTGTTTCTTAAAAATTCATAACGTACACAAAATTGAAAATTTGGTCAAAACATTTTGACGGACAAGTATAATTGGCTCCTAAATGTCACATACATTTAGAAACCACTCTCTAAGACATTAGATCCTTCTCATCATACAACAATACCAAGTTTAGGAACCATGAAAGCAATATTAACTTTAGTATCAGGATACTAAATACTGTTAAATCTGATAAACTGTGTTTTGTGGAAATTTTAAGTTATAATATATGGAAAATATCCACAAGTGTACTGTTAAGATGTTTAATTAAATCAAGTGAAAACATTTTATTACAAAGTTTTGTACAGTAGTATTCTCTTTTTTTTAATTTTAAAATTAATGAGGTTTAAAAAAACTGTTATTCAATAATTAGCTGATATCACTTGGCCAGATAATATTAGCTGAATGCTGGTAAAATAGTCTTTTATTTATATTTCTAAATATTCGTGTTTTTTTATCCAACTAATACTTTTTGTTGCACAAGTCTATC
>NW_013774228.1:0-743 GCF_000517525.1 Limulus polyphemus
ATAATAAACATATATTTAGCAGACTCTTATTATTATTATATTATTCCAAAGTTTCACATACATTCAATGGACCTTTCCAAAAGAGTTTTTGTATATAATGCTCATAGCTTTCATTCTTTTATTTTTAAAACTAAAGTGTTTCGTATTAAGAGAGTAAACAGAAACGAACGACAGTCAGTCTTAAAATGTTTAGTAGCAAGAATTCACTACTAAAGATCGGATGATACAGAATCTTTATGACATTCCGAATACAGAGGATATGATACTCCCATCTCCCCTTGTCATTCAACCCACATACGTGGTGATACTCCCATCTCCCTTGTCATTCAATCCACATACGTGGTGATACTCCCATCTCCCTTGTCATTCAATCCACATACGTGGTGATACTCCCATCTCCCTTGTCATTTAATCCACATACGTGGTGATACTCCCATCTTCCTTGTCATTCAACCCACATACGTGGTGATACTCCCATCTCCCTTGTCATTCAACCTACATACGTGGTGATACTCCCATCTCCCTTGTCGTTCAATCCACATACGTGGTGATACTCCCATCTCCCTTGTCATTCAATCCACATACGTGGTGATACTCCCATCCCCCTTGTCATTCAACCCACATACGTGGTGATACTCCCGTTAGGTTGATAATAAATTGTAAGTTTCCTAAGACTAGTTAGGTTGATATTAAAGTGTAGGTTAAGTTTCCTAAGAGTAGTTAGGTTTATAATAAAGTGTAAG
>NW_013774229.1:0-743 GCF_000517525.1 Limulus polyphemus
TCTGTTGAAAACTGGCTTCCATACTCTATCTGTTGAAAACTGGCTTCCATGCTCTGTCTGTTGAAAACTGGCTTCCATGCTCTATCTGTTGAAAACTGGCTTCCATGCTCTATATGTTGAAAACTGGCGTTTATGCTCTATCTGTTGAAAACTGGCTTCCATGCTCTATATGTTGAAAACTGGCTTTTATGCTCTATCTGTTGAAAACTGGCTTTTATGCTCTATCTGTTGAAAACTGGCTTCCATACTCTATCTGTTGAAAACTGGCGTTTATGCTCTATCTGTTGAAAACTGGCTTTTATGCTCTATCTGTTGAAAACTGGCTTCCATACTCCATCATCTACTTGATTAGATAAATGCGATGGATATTTGCATTATTTCCATTGGTTTACTTAAGATTACGATTTAAAAATTTGCATTTTTCAATGTACACGTGATGTACACGTAGTTTTAGACAACTTGGTGTATAAGTAGTTTTAGACAACTTGGTGTACAGGTAGTTTTAGACAACTTGGTGTACACGTAGTTTTAGACAACTTGGTGTACACAAAGTTTTAGACAGCTTGGTGTACACGTAGTTTAGACAACTTGGTGTACACATAGTTTTAGACAACTTGATGTACACGTAGTTTTAGACAACTTGATGTACACATAGTTTTAGACAACTTGGTGTACGAGTAGTTTTAGACAACTTGGTGTACACGTAGTTTTAGACAACTTGGTGGACGAGTAGTTTTAGACAA
>NW_013774230.1:0-744 GCF_000517525.1 Limulus polyphemus
TACAAGAAACCTGCTAAGTCATCTATGTCGCCACGTCAATCAAATACCTAATAAAATAATTGTATAATGTCACAACATAACATTTAAATACAACAAGAAACCTGCTTAGTCATCTATGTCGTCCCGTCAATCAAACATTTATCAAGCTTTCCCTTAAACTCCCTTAATTTAACTACATATAATGCATCCGAAGGCAAGACTAAAATACAGGGTGCGATTCCCCGCAGTGGACAAACCAAGCAAATAAACTTTCCAAAGGTCAACCAGCCTGTTAGAAAAATATAACTATCTTAGTTAAAAATGACTCCTACCCTGCTAGAAATTTATACTTGCATCTCTTAATCCTATCATGATGCAACACAATCAATTACCTTAACCATTGTTAGCACATCAATTCTGCGCTTTTTAAAATAAAACGCATTGATAAAGCTTAACTTGCCCCCCCCCCGTGGAGTTCTAGTTTCAAATTGCAATAGTCTTAACATTTACAATAAACTAAAAATTTGATGATTATCAAGAATGTCTCTAGTATATAATTAAATAACTCTACCTATTTTCCACTTCAACAATGCTACTTTCTCTCTCTCCGTGTCGGGATTTAGGTCTTTGTGACCTAGGAGGGTCAGGTTCATATTGACCTCTTCCTCCTTTCCGGACTGTGTTTAATCATCAGTGAATGTTTGTGTTGATACAACACGAGGGTCGGAGTAAACCGCACTTGCTCCGACCACTTTCAGGGCAATG
>NW_013774231.1:0-742 GCF_000517525.1 Limulus polyphemus
TCTGGTACGTATTTAAAGATTGTTACTTTCTGGTAGGCATTTAAAGATTGTTACTTTCTGGTAGGCAGTTAAAGATTGTTACTTTCTGGTAGGCATTTAAAGATTGTTACTTTCTGGTACGTATTTAAAGATTGTTACTTTCTGGTAGGCATTTAAAGATTGTTACTTTCTGGTAGGCAGTTAAAGATTGTTACTTTCTGGTAGGCATTTAAAGATTGTTACTTTCTGATACGTAATTAAAGATTGTTACTTTCTTTTAAGCAATTAAAGATTGTTACTTTCTTTTAAGCAATTAAAGATTGTTACGTTTTGGTATGCATTTAAAGATTGTTACGTTTTGGTATGCATTTAAAGATTGTCACTTTCTGGTATGCATTTAAAGATTGTTACTTTCTGTTAGGCAATTAAAGATTGTTACGTTTTGGTATGCATTTAAAGATTGTTACTTTCTGGTAGGCAATTAAAGATTGTTACTTTCTGATACGCAATTACAGACTGTTACTTTCTGTTAGGCAATTAAAGATTGTTCCTTTCTGGTAGGTGATTAAAGATTGTTACTTTTTGGTATGCAGTTAAAGATTGTTACTTTCTGGTAGGCAATTAAATATTGTTACTTTTGGTACGCATTTAAAGATTGTTACTTTCTGGTAGGTGATTAAAGATTGTTACTTTCTGGTAGGCAATTAAAGATTGTTACTTTCTGGTAGGCAATTAAAGATTGTTACTTTCTGATACGTAATTA
>NW_013774232.1:0-1011 GCF_000517525.1 Limulus polyphemus
AACTTCAGAAAAATCAAGATTTCGCCGATTTCAAAATGTGCACGTGTCATGTTGATCGATAAATAAGTGGAGCTTGGTTTGGTCTAGCGGTTAGCATCATGTGATTCAGATCACATAATCCAAGGTTCGAGCCGCGACATATCGCTGAACATTCGGTTTGGTTTGAATTTCGCGCAAAGCTACACGAGGGCTATCTGCGCTAGCCGTCCCTAATTTAACAGTGAAAGAATAGAGGGAAGGCAACTAGTCATCACCACCCACCGCCAACTCTTGGGCTACTCTTTTACCAACGAATAGTGGGATTGACCGTCACATTATAATGCTCCCACGGCTGAAAGGGCGAGCATGTTTGGTGGGATGGGAATTCGAACTCGCGAGCCTCAGATTGCAAGTCGAGTACCCTAACCACCTGGCCATACCTGGCCTTGCTGAACATACTTAGCACTTTTAAAATTAGGGTCCATTTTACATTCTATAAAAAGTTAATAAGCCTAAAAACCCGAGGGCTTTCGGAAAATCTCTAAGCTATCATGTTCTTGGACATTCCACTCCCTGAAGAAGTCAAACATGCCATTTGTTTTTCTTGAAATGTGACTTATCCATCTTTATTATCCTGAGCGTTTTGAAAATCATTAACATAAAGATTTATTACATCTGTATAAAAAAGTTTAAACCATTAATCAATTGCTGAAAGGGTGATTTTATGCTAGATTAAATTTTTTCAATCCCGTTCTTTTGACACCGAGAAGTAGCCGCCATGCAGGGGTAAAGGGCTTTACTTCTCTTGGCCCGCCACACACACACAAAAAAAAACAACAGCAAAAAAAAAAACAAAAAAAAACTGTTAATTGTCAAATGACATGGTATACAGCTTGTGAGATTTGCCTGGATTTGTCATCAGTAAATCATTATAGCAATACGTCTAGCCACTTATATACTGAAGGCTATCATCAGTACATCTTTACAGCAATACATCTAACCACTTATATACTGAAGGCTATCATCAGTACA
>NW_013774233.1:0-792 GCF_000517525.1 Limulus polyphemus
ACTTTACAACTATAGCTGATCCACTACATGATTTGACAAAAAAGGCCAGCAGTTTGAATGGACAGTTTCTTGCCAGCATGCTTTCAAGACATTGAAAGAAAAATTGGCCTCAACTCCACCTTTAAAGCTTCCAAATTGTACACACTGGATTTTGATGCTAATAATGTCGGAATTGGAGGAGTGTTGTCTCAGAAAGTGGGTGAAAACGAACATGTGGTGGCCTACTTCAGTAGGGTCCTGAGTAGACCAGAGAGGAACTACTGTGTAACATGAAAATAACTCCTTGCTAAAGTAAAGACATATTTCCATCCTTACCTCTATAGCACTAGGTTTGCCATCAGGACAGACCATGCTGCATTATGCTGGTTAAGATCATTAAAGAACCCAGAGGGACAATGGGCACGGTGGATCAGAAAATTAGACCAGTATAATTATGATATCGACTACAGAGAAGGAAAATCTCATGGAACTGCCAATGGACTGAGCCAAAGACCCTGCAAAAATGACTGCAGACATTGATGCAAAAGACAGGTTGAACTAACCAGGCGTCATCAAGCTGAAGTCAAAGTGACTGATGGAGTTGATGATGTTGAAGTAGAACCAAGTATAGATATTACAGCAGACAGGAGAAAGACCAAGATTTGAAGCAAATAATTGATTTTCCACAAGCAAGTGTTTTGTGCCCTGCTTGGGAGAAGGTGTCTAGCATAAGTCCAGTGTCAAAGAACTATTGGGCACAATGACTTCAAGCTTCAACTGGTCATGGTATTCTTCTCCGGAGATGGGAAAGTG
>NW_013774234.1:0-745 GCF_000517525.1 Limulus polyphemus
GTGCATCCCAGTCCTCTTTAGACAAACAAACTCGTTATATAAAACCACTTTTGGGTTTTAATATCTGTTGCTGCTACTCAATCCCACAGGAGCATAGTTGAGAGAGGTTTTGTTTATTTTAATTGTTATGTTTTTTAACAGTCTGTTACAGTTTTAAACGATTTGTAAGGTTAAAGTCCGTCAAATAGATAAATGTCAAGTGCTAAGGAATACTTTTTAATGTATATGTTTGTTTGCTTCTGTGTGTTTTATGAAACAACAGAAAATGAACTAAAAATAATTTTAACTTATTGTTTTTCTTATTTTCTGGCTTGCAGCTTTACTGAGAAGTTGTGTTGCAATTAAAGAAAATCATAACGAAATATTATTTGACAAACAGTTGCTTGATTTCATATACTTATATAGATGCTAGATTTTTGTAGACCTGATCATTTATGTCTCGGTATGGACTAGCATAAATAATCAATTAATCCTATAGTCGTTTGAGATAATGGACATTTAAACTGATATGTTATGAAAGCAAATTGTGTAAACACGACTTGTGTCGTGTTCCAGAAAAAAAAAGTATTATTGACTATGCTACGCATCATTGCGTAGAACACGTCAAGGGCTTTTGTCAACGAAATGTGTATTTATGAACTCCCACCTGTTACAATATGCCTCAATTTGCATATCATGGCTAGAATATACTAGTTGTGAGTGTCTTTATGTATGGTCCCAGGTACCCAAAGTTGAACCCTATTAA
>NW_013774235.1:0-743 GCF_000517525.1 Limulus polyphemus
GTCTATTTAGCATACTGAAATTTGGAAATTTTTAACAATTGAGAAGGGCCATAATTTGGACTGAAAGAAAACTGCATAGCTACTAGGTTATCAAAAATAGGTATGCAAAGGAATACAATTATTTTTAAAAAATTCCAATACTCTTATGTACATAATATATTTGATCAAGGATATTAAGACAGTCTTCCAATTGTTTTTATATGGCTTTAATGGTCCATCTATTGGTTTTCATGTAAAATTTAAACAATGACAGAAAGTTAGTGCTTACAACTATGTTTTCAAGAAATGAACAAGTCTATATTCAAATGCAGATGGTAGTGTGTGTTATTTACTGAATACATTTAACAAGGTGAGATTAAGTCTGTAAGTATATATAGAATAAAGAAGATGCACACTTACCACGAATGAATTTTGCCCTAGGAGGCACTTCAATATTTAGAAGTTTTTCAATTGCTAATGAGAAACACTGTTCATTTACCATCATAGACACATAATCCAGCCTATCAAAATAGGGTAGTGCTTGGACATAGGTCTTATATTCAATCAGTTTCTCTGTGCCTCGATGAAGCAAACCAATGTGAGGATCAGCCCGCATAACTGTCTGCAATAAAATAGAAATCTAACTAACACGTAGAAATAACAAACCAATGTGAGGATCAGCCCGCATAACTGTGTGCAATAAAATAGAAATCTAACTAACACGTAGAAATAACAAACCAATGTGAGGATCAGCCCGCATAACT
>NW_013774236.1:0-745 GCF_000517525.1 Limulus polyphemus
ACAGCAGAGCATGAAACCATTGGATACACTCCAGCAAAGTTGGTGTTTGGTCAGGAACTTCGGTTGCCATTGGATCTGTTAACAGGATGCCCACCTTATGAAGAGTTGCTTGCGAATGTGTCAGAGTTTGTGAAAGTGTTATCGGAAAGGATGGATGATATTCAACATCCAGTACGTTCAAACTTGAAAACGTTTGCTGATTCGATGAAGCAATGTTATGATAAGAAATCTACTGAAGTCAGCTTTCTACCAGGAGACAAGGTGTGGCTGTACAATCCCAGGAAGACCAAAGGGAAGTCTCCTAAGTTGTCTTCTCCATGGAAAGGCCCATATGATATAGTGGATCGTCTCTCAGACGTGACTTTCCGGGTAAAATGTGGTCGGCGATGTAAGCCAAAAGTGGTGCATGCCAACAGGCTTTCGCATTATTATGGTCCAGGACATTTCAGTTTGGACAAAGTGGACAACAGAACAAATGATGATGCTGAAGACGTGCCACCTGAAGAAGCCACCGTCAAAGAAGAAACTCTACTCAGTTTTGAGAAGGGAAATGGTGAAGCTCTTGATGAAGTGCCTACCACTGGTGTGACTGTTATCGACGATAGAACATTTCCTGATGAAGCAGATGAACTCCATATGAAGCAGAAGCCAACGAGATGGAGACCAGTACAGAAGAAGATACTTCCTGTAAAATTAAGAGACTTTGTTGAATTGTAATTTTGTGTTTTTAATTCTGTACATTTAA
>NW_013774237.1:0-743 GCF_000517525.1 Limulus polyphemus
GTTCGTGGAATTGTTGTACAAAATAACGCTAACGATGAGTATGGTGGTTATAAATTCGGTAACTAGAGTTACACCTAGGTATTCGTGGAGTTGTTGTACCAAGTAAAGCTAAAGATGAGTATGGTGGTTACAAATTCGGTAACTAGAGTTACACCTAGGAGTTCGTGCAGTTGCTATAACAAATAACGCTAAAGATTAGTAAGGGGTTATAAATTCGGTAAATAGAGTTAAAACTAAGTGTTAATGGAGTAGTTGTACCCAGTAAGGCTAAAGATGAGTATGGTGGTTATAAATTCAGTAACTAGAGTTACACCTATGTGTTCGTGGAGTTGGTGTACCAAGTAACGCTAAAGATGAGTATGGTGGTTATAAATTAGGTAACTATAGTTACACCTAGGTGTTCATGTAGTAGTTGTGCCAAGTAAAGCTAAAGAAGAGTATGGTGGTTATAAATTCAGTAACTAGAGTTACACCTAGGTGTTCGTGGAGTTGTTGTACCAAATAATGCTAAAGACGAGTATGTTGGTTACCAATTCGGTAACTAGAGTTACACCTAGGTGTTCGTGGAGTTGTTGTACCAAATAACGCTAACGATGAGTATGATGGTTATAAATTCGGTAACTAGAGTTACACCTAGGTGTTCATGGAGTAGTTGTACCAAGTAAGGCTAAAGATGAGTATGGTGGTTATAAATTATGTAACTAGAGCTACACCTAGGTGTTCGTAGAGTTGTTGTACCAAAA
>NW_013774238.1:0-743 GCF_000517525.1 Limulus polyphemus
AAAAACAATTTTTTCAAAATTTGGACAAAAACATGGGCTATAGCCGTGGCTTTTCGGTGAAAATATGAATTTTTTGGAAAATGGAAAAAGGGCATTTTTGATTCAAAATTAATAGAAAAATATCAGATAGTGCTTAATACGTCGGAAAACTCACAATTCAGACACTATAGCATTAACTAAAATATTATATACAGTGAAACCTGAAACAAATTGAACTTTGCCTAACCCAGAGTAAATACAATCGAAATGTTGGATTTTATTTTATAAGAAGACGTCACGGCCTTTAAATATTCGGATTTTATTTGAATAATCATATTTTTAAAGCTATTCTTTGTTTACAATGTAACTGAAGACAAAAAAATACATTAAAATCAAAAGTAGCCGACGTTTTAATAACAGATTATAAAATAGCTATTGGGAATTTTGTTGAAAAAACATCCATTTCAAAAGCTTTGCACCGGGAGCATCTTTGTATTGAAATATGAGGAAAAACAATTTTCTCAAAATTTGGACAAAAACATGGGCTATAGCCTTGGCTTTTCAGTGAAAATATGAATTTTTTTGGAAAATGGAAAAAAGTGCATTTTTGATTCAAAATTAATAGAAAAATATCAGATAGGGCTTAATACGTCGGAAAACTCAAGTATCAGACACTATAGCAATAACTAAAAATATTATATACAGTGAAAAGCTGAAACAAATTGAACTTTACCTAACCCAGAGTAAGAACAATCGAATTGTTC
>NW_013774239.1:0-743 GCF_000517525.1 Limulus polyphemus
CCAGAGCTCTTGAATTTGAATCCTACGTTAAGTCCAGCACAGAGGTATCAAGGTTGGTACAGTAATCAGGATTCAAGGCTAAAAAAGGGCAGCTTTCAAAGAAGTTTGAGGGACTTTGCTGGCTCTGTAATAAACCTGGGCACAAGAGAGCTCATTGCTGGCAACTTCAATACAGGGGAGATGCCACAGCAGGAAAGGCTGCTACCCAGAAGGGTTGTTTGAACTGTGGAAAGCAAGGACATATGAGGAGCCAGTGTAAGAAGAATGCCACCAATAAGTCAGCTTCGGGAAACCAGTAGTGGTTGGTGCTGAGGGATGCCCACATCGTGAAAGTTCCAACAGCTAAGTGTAAAATGGCAAGCACACATAGTGTCTACGTGATAGAAAAGCTGGATGGCCAAAGGTGCAACTTTGTCATATATTCTGCATCTCAGGAAACCCTTGTGAGTATCAAGGTGCTGGATCACAAAGGCGTACCAGAAGCAATACAGAAGCTCTGTGGTGTGACAGGACATTATGCAAGGTTGTGGAGACCAGTGTGGGTAACTATTGAGCTCATGGGCATGAAGAACAGACACAAAGTATACTTGGCTGACATTGAAGACCAATGCATATCAGGATTGGACTATTTACTACCGAGGAAGTGTGTAGTTAACTTCGATAAAATGACGATTGGAAACAGTAAAGGCCAGATTCCAGTAAGTGTTGCTGCATCCATTGATTTGCATGTCACAGCACTTAAG
>NW_013774240.1:0-742 GCF_000517525.1 Limulus polyphemus
CCATACTTTATTAAGACATGGATAAAATGCATAGACATACTTTATTAAGACATGGGTATAATATATAGACACGATGATTATACCATACTTTATTAGACATACGTAAAATACATGAACATGATGATTATACCGTACTTTATTAAGACTTGGGTAAAATACATGAAAATGATGAATATAACATAATTTAATAAGACATGGGTAAAATACATAAACCTGATCATTATACCATACTTTATTACGACATGGGTAAAATACATGAACACGAAGATTATACCATATTTTACTAAGACATGGGTAAAATACATGGACACAATGATTATACCATACTTTGTTCAGACATAGGTAAAATTTAACAACACCATGATTATACCATACTTTGTTAAGACATCGGTAAAATACAACAACACGATGATTATTCCATACTTTATTAAGACATGGATAAAATGCATAGACATACTTTATTAAGACATGGGTAAAATATATTTACATGATGATTATACCATACTTTATTAGACATTGGTAAAATACATGAACATGATGATTATACCATATTTTATTAAGACATGGGTAAAATACATGAACAGGATGATTATACCATAATTTATTAAGACATGGATAAAATGCATAGAAATACTTTATTAAGACATTGGTAAAATACATGAACAAGATGATTGTATCATATTTTTTTAAGACGTGGGTGAAATACATTGACATGATGATCATACCATACTTTATTAGACAT
>NW_013774241.1:0-1217 GCF_000517525.1 Limulus polyphemus
CATCAGTTCTAACCTTTAGCACCACTATAAGTAATGTGTTGTCAGTCAACCAGTAGACACTGAACTGACGTCACATAAGGGATGCTTAACGTTGTAATTTGTACTGTCGTGACGTCAGTAAAACGTGCGCATGACGTGAATCACGAGAAGAATTATGCACTCTTTAGCCTACAGCACAGCATGACATATGAACTTAAAAAGCAGGAAATGAAAATATTTATTAATCTTGTTTGTTTTGTTTTGGAATTTCGCGCAAAGCTACACGAGGGCTATCTGCGCTAGCCGTCCCTAATTTAGCAGTGTAAGACTAGAGGGAAGGCAGCTAGTCATCACGACCCACCGCCAACTCTTGGGCTACTCTTTTACCAACGAATAGTGGTATTGACCGTCACATTATAACGCCCCCACGGCTGAAAGGGCGAGCATGTTTGGTGGTATGCGGATTCGAACCCGCGACCCTCAGATTGTGAGTCGAGCGCCTTATCCACCTGGCCATGCCGGGCACTTTATTAATCTTAATTTTGGTTTTATTCAATCTTGAAACAGAACACTTTCGGGAACCCTGTAGAAATACATCTAGTATGAATTGTCGTTGCCGTGGTTCTGTGTTTAAACTAAACCAAAATAGGAAAACGACAATAAGCAAAATGACCAACCTCTAAGACATTATATTGTCTAAGTTATAACTCTCCTTCTTAAAGTTTGTTATTACTTCACCACAAGTTAACAACGGCAAAAAAAAACCAAGAAAGATGTGGCTTGGAAACGAAAAACTGCTAGAACAAAACTTCACTATGTTTTTTAGAAAACAATATAATAAACGAACTAACGACTTTAAAATTACAGTTTCGATCAGTTACAAGAGACGCGGAACTTTGTAAAAATCAATTACTTTGTTTCTGATTTTGTTTTCAGTTTGTAACTATCAAAAAAATAAAGAGCTATAATACCCTATTCAAAAACAGAAAGGTATTATTGTACAACGACTGAAACATGTTTGTTATTGGAAGAGAAGGTAGCGGACTTGCATACCTTAAACATTCACATCAGAATGTATAAAATCGAAAAAAAATAACAATATTTGAATTGGTTGCCGCAATACATCTACAAACGAAAATTGTTGCGTTCTAAGTGCATGCAGTACTTTGTCGCCCCTTCTCTTCAGTGGTATGTCTGCGGACTTATACTGCTAGGAACCGGGTTTCGACACCCGTGGT
>NW_013774242.1:0-743 GCF_000517525.1 Limulus polyphemus
CATGTGGGTTATCATAATTTGAATTATAAGATAATTTAGATGGGAATAACCTTAACAGTGTCATGAAAGAAAGGGATCTTGGATGTAATGGTTGATCAGTCTCTTAAGCTATCCAAGCAGTGTGCTGTTGCTAGTGTTAGGGAAATAGGATTTTAGGTTGTATCTACAGAAATATTGAATACAAGTCTAAAAAGACTTTTAAAGTATTGTGTTCAGCCTTGGGCTCCTTACCTTAGGAAGGACATTGAATTTCTGGAAATGGTTCAGAATGGTGCCTGAGATGGAGGGGTTGTCATATGAGGAGAGATTATGGTCTCTGAAAATTTATTCTCTTCAAAAAAGGAGAGTTAGAGGGGATGTAATTGAGATGTTTAAGATTGTTCAGGGAATTGATAGTGTTAATGCATCATCTTTTTCCATAGTTAATGGGAAGAATGGTAGGACTAGGGACACAAATATAAATTTTGGCAAAGTAAGAATCATCTTGATCTAAGACAGTTTTATTTTTCTAACAGAGTTTTGGGCCCTTCCAATAGGTTTGTTCGATACACAAGACTGTTGAGGATAGGTGCTATTATTTAGTTTATTTTGTGACTTAGTAGTAAATGATTGTTTAGTTTTTAAGACAGGAGTGTTGAAAATGAATTGTTTTAAAGTATTATGTGTGAGAAATTTCGTTACGTATCTCTACACGAATCGTAAATTGTGTTTGCACTTACATTGTTGATTAGGTTTTATTAGTA
>NW_013774243.1:0-742 GCF_000517525.1 Limulus polyphemus
TTGTACCTTTCCTGTTCAGTGTAGAAAGAAGTTCGATGATTTATTGACTCCCTGTATTACATGTTATGTGTATGTAGTAATATTATTAGAATAATTAGTTTATGAAAAAGTTGTACATCAAAAACTGAATTTGGAGGAAGAACATTCCAGAATTCTTCTTATTGATCGTTAAACATGTTTTATTGTTATTATATGTCAGTATATCAGTATGATGTCAGGTGGAACTGGACTAGTGTAAAGAAACTGTGTCATTTCACAGAGAAAACTTGTTATAATGTAGTAATACATAGAAGTCATGTTCAAATGTTGTGTTATAAAAATATTTATTTTACATCTCTTAGTGACAAGAGAAAATGCATCCTCACGAGAAGGACCTTCATTTACAGTCTTTGATTTTGAAATACAAAAAGAAAATTCTGATGGAATGTCAAAGGAAACTGAGGTAATTTGTATATAGGGCATAATAATTAGATAACTTTAGAGAACATTTGTGCAGTACTGAGGTTGTGTAATGTTTCAATGAATTTATTAAGCCTTCCATTACAGGCTGGGTGGAATCCACCCAGCTCGTAACCACGAAAGTATCCATGAGAGTAATATTACTATGATTTTTGATAATGTATGCACACCTTTACAAAATTTTGTAGGTTATTGGTAAACATTACAAACTTTTCATACACAAAATACCAGGTTTTTAAATTAATTATTTAGATTTTTAATTAAAGATTTTCTCGTTAACCTC
>NW_013774244.1:0-743 GCF_000517525.1 Limulus polyphemus
CAGAAATAATATAGTAACCAGAAGTAAGAGACAAACAATGCTTATGACCAGTGGACGAGAATAGACAGTTAGACAGTACAACGAATCCAGGAATAAAAAACTGAATGTGAGGACCAGGACTTCTATCAACAAATGTCAAGTATTAAGAGTGTGTTAGTGAATGGAAGTGTTTTGAATAGTGATTGAAGTGAATTGAATAACAAGTGCACGAGTAGCCAGATGTATTAAAAGGACAAGTGTGTGACTATGATGAACTAAAAAAAAACGAGTTAAGTGACTGTATAAGCCTTCACAGGAAACAAGGACAAAGAGCAGCAATAGTGGAAGGTTTCAGAATTAATGGCAGATACACTGTCAAAGAGTTGGTGGTCAGGGTTGACCCGAGGATTGCTTTAGTGAAACCGATAAGAGACACATATCGTGGTGTTCTGTGTACCTGCATGGCCTCTGTTGGACTGATGTAGATTATTCCATGCTGGATTTCCTCCGGATTCGTCAAGGGGTAAGGCAGGACTTTGTGAAGCTGTACACCAAGGGCAAAGAGAAGGTGCAGATGTTACAAAGACAGCTAGGCCTCCCTTGCCAGGATTTGGAAGAGTACGGATGCCCGCCATACAGATGTCTGGATTGAAGTGAGCAGATAACCTGCGATTACCATCAACACCCCCATGCCTATTGGAAAGTGTGTGTGTTATATCCATGAATCCAGCAATGAGGACGTGTTCCGAAATTTTAGGAACGAT
>NW_013774245.1:0-743 GCF_000517525.1 Limulus polyphemus
TTCGACGTTGGCTTTTTCAGGTGACACCTCTTCAGCAGCGTCATTTGTTCCTTTGTTCACTTTGTCCCAACTGAAATGTCCTGGAACGTGATAACACCAAAGCCTGTTGGCATGCGGCAACTTTGACTTACCTCGCCGACCACATTTTATCCGGAAAGTCACGTCTGAGAAACGATCCACTATGTCATATGGGTCTTCCCATGGAGAAGACAACTTAGGAGACTTCCCTTTGGTCTTCCTGGGATTATACAATCACACCTTGTCTCATGGTACAAAGCTGACTTCAGTAGATCTCTTATCATAAGTTAACTTCATCGAATTAGCAGACGTTTTCAAGTTTAAATGCACTTGATGATGAATATCATCCATCCTTTCCGATAACACTTTCACAAACTCTGACATATTCACAGGCAACTCTTCATAAGGTGGGCGTCCCTTATGCTTGGGTCCCCCTTTCAGCACTACATGTACTGCATGTCCTGTACCATTCTTCCATATCTCGCCTCATACCCAGCCAGTAAAATCTTTGTCGTAGGCGACTCAATGTCTTTTAATTCCGAGATGTCCTCCTGTTAAATTATCATGGGATTGACGCAGCACAACTTTCCGCAACTTCTTCGGTATAACTGTTTGCCAAGTCGTCAATTTCCCATCTGTAGTTCCCATCTCCAGAGAAGAATACCATCTTCAAGCTTTAACTGGTCCCATTGTGCCCAATAGTGCTTTCTCACAGGGCTAAGACA
>NW_013774246.1:0-743 GCF_000517525.1 Limulus polyphemus
ACCATAGAGGTAAGGATGGAAATATGTCAGACTCTTTACTATAGCAAGGAGTTCCCGCCATGTTACACAGTAGTTCCTCTCTGGTTTACTCAAGACCCTACTGAAGTAGGCCACCACATGTTCGTTTTTGCCCACTTTCTGAGACAACACTCCTCCAATTCCGACATTACTAGCATCACAATCCAGTATGTACAGCAGTGAGGGATCTGGAAGCTTTAAAAGTGGAGTAGATGCCAATTTTTCTTTCAATGTTTTGAAAGAATGCTGGCAAGAAACTGTCCATTCAAACTTCTGGCCTTTTTTAGTCAAATCATGTAGTGGAGCAGCTATAGTTGCAAAGTCCTTCACAAACTTCCGGTAATAGGTACAGAGTCCCAAGAAACTTCTCAACTCTCCCAGATTGTCTGGTGTTGGCCAGTCACGCACTGTTTTCACCTTGTCAGGATCAGTTTGCACACCATGCTCACTTATGACGTGACCTAAGTAAAGCACCTCTTTCTGGAACAAGTAGCATTTCTTGGGATGGAGTTTGAGGTTTGCTGCTTTCAAACGCTTGAATACTTCCTCTAGCCGGGACATTTCCTCATCGAAAGTTGTTGCAAATACAATGACATTGTCCAGGTATACTAGGGCTATTCTCCATTGTAGGCCTTCCAATACTCTTTCCATCAGCCTCTCAAATGTTGCTGGAGCATTACTGAGCCCGAATGGCATCACTCGGTATTGCCAGAGACCTTGGCCAT
>NW_013774247.1:0-743 GCF_000517525.1 Limulus polyphemus
TTTCTTGGTAGTAGATAGTCCAGTCCTAATATGCATTCGTCTTCCATGTCAGCCAAGTATACTTTCTGTCTGTCCTTTATGCCCATGAGCTCAATAGTCACCCACACTGGTCCCCACAATCTTGTAGAATGTCCTGTCACACCATAAAGCTTCTGTATGGCTTCTGGTACTCCTTCATGATCTAACACCTTGATGCTCACAAGGGTTTGCTGAGACGCATAGTCTATGACAAAGTTGCACCTTTGGCCATCTAGCTTTCCTGTCACATAGACACTGTGTGTGCTTGGCATTTTACACCTAGCTTTTGGGACTATCATGATGGGGGTTGGTGGGCGTCGCTCAACACCAACCACTACTAGTCTCCTTGAAGCCGACTTGTTGGTAATATTCCTCCTACACTGGCTCCTCAAATGTCCGTGCTTTCCACAGTTCCAACAACCTTTCTGGATAACAGCCTTTCCTACTGTGGCACCTCCCCTGTGTTGAAGTTTCCAGCATTGAGCTCTCTTGTGCCCAGGTTTGTTACAGTGCCAGCAAAGTCCCTCAAACCTCTCTGAAAGCTGCCCTTTTCTGACCTTGAATCCTGATGAATGTACCAACCTTGGTACTTCTGTGCTGGACTTAACGTAGGATTCAAATTCGAGAGCTCTGGCCATTGCATCCTGCATGGTAGAGGGGTGTGCTTGCTTCACTTGTATCTTAAGTTGTCGACTGTCCAAGGCATCTACGAATTGATCCCTTAG
>NW_013774248.1:0-967 GCF_000517525.1 Limulus polyphemus
ATTGATAGTATACAGTATTGCTAAATCGTGTGTCTTTTTATTGACAGTACACAGTATAGTTAAATCTTGTGTCTTCTTATTGACAGTACACAGTATCGTTAAATCTTGTGTCTTCTTATTGACAGTACACAGTTTTGTTAAATATTGTTTCTTCTTATTGAAAGTACAAAGAATCGTTAAATCTTGTGTCTTTTTATTGATAGTACACAGTATAGCTAAATCGTGTGTCTTCTCTTGTGTCTTCTTATTGACAGTACACAGTATCGTTAAATCTTGTGTCTTCTTATTGACAGTACACAGTATTGTTAAATCTTGTGTCTTCTTATTGACGTTACACAGTATCGTTAAATCTTGTGTCTTTTTATTGATAGTACACAGTATTGTTAAATCTTGTGTGTTCTTATTTACAGTACACAGTTTTGTTAAATATTGTTTCTTCTTATTGAAAGTACAAAGTATCGTTAATTCTTGTGTCTTTTTATTGATAGTACACAGTATAGCTAAATCGTGTGTCTTTTTATTGACAGTACACAGTTTTGTTAAATCTTGTGTCTTCTTATTGATAGTACACAGTTGTGTACTGTCAATAAGAAGACTCAATATTCAACAATCAAGATTTAACAATACGATTCAACGATACTTTGTACTTTCAATAAGAAGACACAAGATTTAAAAAAACTGTGTACTGTTAATAAAAAGACACAAGATTTAGCAATACTGTGTACTATCATTAAGAACACACAAGATTTAACAAAACTGTGTACTGTTAATAAAAAGACACAAGATTTAGCAATACTGTGTACTATCAATAAGAACACAACTGTCAATAAGAAGACACAAACACAGTATTGTTAAATCTTGTGTCTTCTTATTGACGTTACACAGTATCGTTAAATCTTGGGTCTTTTTATTGTCTTCTTATTGACGTTACACAGTATCGTTAAATCTTGTGTCTTTTTATTGATAG
>NW_013774249.1:0-2897 GCF_000517525.1 Limulus polyphemus
TATGTTTCTATCAAGAGTTTTTTAATACGGTATTTTTAACCTTAAAGGCATGCTTAAGATACGACGCCCCCCAACTGGCACAGCGGTTAAGTCTTTGGACTTATAACGATAAAACCGAGTTTTGATACCCATGGTGGTCACCGCACAGATAGCCCATTGAGTAGCTTTATGCTTAATAACAATAAGATGCGACATAAGAAATTAATAACAAGTTCAGATAACTCAACGAGTTGAATAGTCATCCGTTATATAGGATTGCTGCCCAGAAAGAGAGCAACCAGTAAACAACACTAGCCGCCTACATAGCTACTTTTAACCAAATACTTAGATTGACTGCCACTTATATAAGGTGCTCACAACTGAAAGTATTCAGTGACATACTGTAATTTGAAACTTTCTATACGAACCTCTGTGCAGTAACCTTGGCTTGTTTACTTTACCACAGTATATTGCAAATATCTGCCATAAAGATTTTTTTAAACAAAATGTATAATGACTTACGTGCGAATTACATTAAGTAATTTACCAGACTTCCTGACTATGCTGTATTTGGGTCAAAAAATCTAATTTCTATTTCGAAAATATCAGTGATTATAATACTTCAAACTCTCCAACGATATAAGAGCTTTTCTTTCGTAAATAAGTTAAACTAACAGAAGTATGCAAAGCTTTCGACTGGTTATAAACTAAAAGGTATAGAAAAGCAAGCGTTGATAAACAAGTCTTCTCAAATGGTGATGTGATCATTTATCGAATCCACCATATTTGCTCTGCCCATATTCGAATAATATACTAAAATGTCCCATACTGGCAATCTAGAATATAAAACAAAAACCCTCTACTTTTTCTATTTGCTAAGAAATCATCATCGTCTATAGTGTTTCCTAAATATCGATTTTTGTCTGTCACACTGGTAAGTCATTTTCTGGGTTTGGTCAGATTACATTTTATGACGTCCAAAATACTGTTTTTATATTTACTTTCAAATTAAGAAATTAACTAATGTATAATACTAAAATTTGAATTAAAATCTATATTTTCATGCCAAGTTTATTGTACAGTAAGTTTATCCCCCCCCCCCTCCGCGGACTTACAACGCTAGAAACCAAGTTTTGATGCCCATGGTAAGCAGAGTACAGAGTACACCTGATGGTGACAAAACATTGTACATTTACTGTTATGTTAAACTTCTATTAATGTTTTTCCTCATTACCCATTCAAGCCGTCTCCAACCATTATTAGCCCATTGTGTAGCTTTGTGCTTAACTTCAAACAAACAAGATTATTTTTATATTATTTTTAGTTCAAGATGTGTCCATTTGTACGTCGCTTGTAAACTTAGGCTTACAAGTTAGAATACTTTACAAGTTGTGTGTAAAAACGTTGAGGAAGAAATAAAGTATTTTGTTTTCGTTACATAGCCTGTACGTTGAATTATTTTCACCAAATAATCAAAATGAGACGGCCAATCGAAAGAATAACATTACACACTGAGGTCAAAAATTTAATCGTTTATTTGTTTGAGAGCAAAGTCACATTGGGATATCTGCGAGGAATATAATTTAATTAAGCATTGTAAGTTCATAGATTTACCGCTGTCCCAATGAGGTACAATGTCAGCAGTAAGATTATTTTGTGATGATAAAATAGAATATTGAATAAACTTCAAGTTTCGAGATAATCTCATGAGGTAACATCAGACATTTATTGGAGCTAGTGAACCCTATCGAGACGGGTAGCTAGGGGTCAGAGGGCATGTCATCACGCTTCTATACTTACATTCAAAAAGATTTCACGGCTAACCTATCCAGTAACTGAATATACGCAAAATCTAATACTGATCCAAATATTTCACTGGTACCTTACCATTGAAAACAGAGATGACCAATTCACTATTTGCTTACAAACCGAGTGATGTGTAGAGGAATTCTCCGAAACTAATTTAACCCTATAACGCACGTTGATCAAAGTGTAGACTGAAATAAACCGCCCTTGAACTTAGACTTCGAGATTAAACAACTTTTAGAATACTGAGTTTATCTATTATATCTGCTATTGTGCGGCTATATAATGTGAAGAACTGAATAATGGCTTTTGGCGTTATTAGTCCACAGACTTTCCGTTAAGTCATAGTGGACAAAGAAATGGAAACTATAGAAATTAGAAGACAATGCTTATATTTTAATAACTATCATTAATTAAGCAATTAATTTTATTTAGATGTGTAGTTCTTTATGTATTGTTAAATATGGAATTCGCCGACGTTCGTGAAGATACTCACATATTAATAACACAGGCATCGATCGGCTGACGTTTAGTTAGAATTTATTAATCAACATTTACACACAAAACTAACACCGAAACAACATCTTACACTATTTTTTGTTATTTAACTGAAAAAATAATTTGGCTGTTTTTAATTTTTTATAATACAGTTGGTGGATCTCAAGGGGTGTATCCTTATGCCACGTTTCACTTAACAGTATTCAGTGTGTGTAATTAGTTTATTTCGATGCTTTTTTTTGTTTTCTTGTCTTTATTGTTTTTGCTATTAAATTTTTTGATGTAATTATGTATATTATTGTATTTATTTGTACCATTTTTTATGAATGGGTGATACTTACAAAAATTAAAAAAAAAGATCTCCTTTTACTCGATATTCTTACAACACCAACACACTGCAATGTCTAATCCATATATCCAGAGTAAAAAAACAACAACAACAAACAAGTACATATCACTAAGTTGAACAGTGGGTAAGGAAACAAATCGTATATACATGTAACATTACTAAATTACAAGGGGGTAACGAAGCCAAAAACACATAACCGTATTATTATCATGAGCTTCTGAAGGCGATTGCTGAAGAGTGTTGAAAGTTATCTCTTATTAAAAAC
>NW_013774250.1:0-736 GCF_000517525.1 Limulus polyphemus
TTAGAATAGCATAAAATCTTAGCTAATAATCCATATTTTAATAGCATACAAGTTTTAAGTTCTTAATTCTACAAGGAAATATATAAAGAAATCTTGAATTTCCACTAGTGCGACACAGGGTAAAAATTTGTCTTAGCATGTCATCATCCCTATTTTATCCATCACCCCTTGAAAAGTACAAAATTAAATGTAAAATACTCTCTGTAAAATCGTTATTGCTCAAACAGACCATACTTTCTATAGCCTTCAATTTTGTTTGGTTACAGAGCTATCGAATAGAAAATCAGACCCCTCCTGCCACACCCACTTGTCACATCCTCTCTTTCACAATTCGTTGATAGTTCTCTTACGTTTCATTGTATATTACCTATAACCAATAGAAAGTCAAGGTTTAATCTATCAAATGGCATATTGTATAATGTTGTGTTCTGAACAGTTAACCATCAGTTTCACTCGGAGTAGCAACATCGTTCCTGTGGGAAAGTTAACAACAATATAGAAAATCAGACCCCTCCTGCCACACCCGCTCTTTCACAATTCGTTGATAGTTCTCTTACGTTTCATTGTATATTACCTATAACCAATAGAAAGTCAAGGTTTTATCTATCAAATGGCGTATTGTATAATGTTGTGTTCTGAACAGATAACCGTCAATTTCACTCAGAGTAGCAACATCATTCCTGTGGGAAAGTTAACAACAATATTTTCTATACTTTCAATACTTTCTATAGCCTTC
>NW_013774251.1:0-747 GCF_000517525.1 Limulus polyphemus
GGGGCTGAGGTAATAATAAAGATTTTTCTCCATAATATTGTATGTTGGGTAGTTTTAACATGTTCAGCTATAGCTGAGGTTTCTATTTTATTATTTCTTATAATTTCTTTTAGCTTGACCAATATAAATACTACTACATTCACATTCTATTTTGTAAATACCCGTTTTATCAATTAATTCTATTTTATCTTTAGTATTCCGTATCATGTCCTTTATCATATTGAAGTTAGGATAAAATTTCTGATGTTTTTAAATACTTTATATAATTGATTTGTTAAACCTGGAACATAAGGTAAACTTAAAGTTTCTTTTTTTTCATAAATAGATCTTAGTCTGGTATTTTTAACTGTATTTGCGCCTTTGTTAAATTTCTTAAAGTGCTTTGTCTACTATATTTGGTTCAAATCCTCTTTCAATAGCTATATACTTAATTTATAACAATTAATTACTTAAATATTCCAGTCTTCAACATACTTTTAAAGTAGTATAAACATATTTGTAAAATGCAGAGATTTTTTTGTGTTTTTATATGACATGATTCTTTGCCGGTAATTCATATTTGTACTTGACATGTTGGATGGACTTAATATTAATTCTATATCTGAACTTGGTCCGGCATGGCCAGGTGGTTAGGACGCTCTACTCGCAATCTGCGGGTCGCGGGTTCGCATCACCGTCCAACCAAACATGCTCACCCTTTCAGCCGTGGGGGCGTTATAACGTGACGGTCAATCCCACTATTCGTTG
>NW_013774252.1:0-1131 GCF_000517525.1 Limulus polyphemus
TTGGTTGCCTTTGTAACAGTTTAACTTTAGTTTATATTTGTCCTTGTAACATTCTAACTTTAGTTTATGGTTGTCCTTGTAACAGTCTAACTTCAGTTTATGGTTGTACTTGTAACATCCTATCTTTAGTTTATGGTTGTCCTTGTAACATTCTAACTTTTTTAATGGTTATCCTTGTAACAGTCTAATTTTACTTTATGTTTGTCCATGTAACATTCTAACTTTATTTTCTGGTTATCCTTGTAACATTCTAACTTTATTTTCTGGTTATCCTTGTAACATTCTAGCTTTAGTTTATGGTTGTCTTTGTAACATTCTAACTTTTTTAATGGTTATCCTTGTAACAGTCTAATTTTAGTTTATGTTTGTCCTTGTAACACTCTAACTTTAGTTTATGTTGTCCTTGTAATATTCTAACTTTAGTTTATGGTTGTCTTTGCAACAGTCCAACTTTATTTTATGTTTGTCCTTGTAACATTCTAACTTTATTTTATGGTTTTTCCTTGTAACATTCTATCTTTAGTTTATGGTTGTCATTGTAACAGTCTAACTTTAGTTTATATTTGTCCTTGTAACATTCTATCTTTAGTTTATGGTTGTCATTGTAACAGTCTAACTTTAATTTATGTTGTCCTTGTAATATTCTAACTTTAGTTTATGGTTGTCATTGTAACAGTCTAACTTTAGTTTATGGTTGTCCTTGTAACATTCTAACTTTATCTTATGGTTTTTCCTTGTAACATTACAACCATAAACTAAAGATAGAATGTTACAATGACAACCATAAACTAAAGATAGCCATTGTAACATTCTATCTTTAGTTTATGGTTGTCCATGTAATAATCCAACTTTAGTTTATGATTGTCCTTCTAACATTCTAACTTTAGTTTATGGTTGTCATTGTAACAGTCTAACTTTAGTTTATGGTTGTCTTTGTAACATTCTAACTTTATCTTATGGTTTTTCCTTGTAACATTCTATCTTTAGTTTATGGTTGTCATTGTAACATCCTATTTTTAGTTTATGGTTGTCCTTGTAATATTCTAACTTTAGTTTATGGTTGTCATTGTGACAGTCTAACTTTAGTTTATGGTTGTCCTTGTAACATTCTAACTTTATTTTATGGTTTTT
>NW_013774253.1:0-1005 GCF_000517525.1 Limulus polyphemus
AGATCCTGCCAGTCACTATCCATCATGGATAGTGTCTGGTAGGTCTTTTATTACAGATGGATTGTGGCTGGTAGGTCTTTTATTATATTAGTAACTATCCATATATCATTAAAGACCTACGAATAACTATCCATTTATTATTAAAGATTTTATTATAGATGGATAGTGACTGGTAGGGGATTGTGTACGGTAGGCCATCTCTAATAAAAGACCTACCAGCCACAATCCGTCTGTAATAAAAGACCTATTAGTAACTATCCATATGTCATTAAAGACTTACGAATAACTATCCATTTATTATTAAAGACCTACCAGCCACTATCCATCTATAATAAAAGACCTACCGGACACAATCCATCTGTAATAAAAGACCTATTAGTAACTATCCATATATCATTAAAGACCTACGAATAACTATCCATTTATTATTAAAGACCTACCAGCCACTATCCATCTATAATAAAAGACCTACCGGACACAATCCATCTGTAATAAAAGACCTTAAACCACAATCCATCTGTAATAAAAGACCTACCAGCCACTCTCTATCTATAGTAAAAGACCTATCAGCCACTATCCATTAATATTAAAACACCTACCAGTCACTATCCATCTATAATAAAAGACCTACCAGTCAATATCCATCTGTAGTAAAAGACATACCAGCTACAATCTATCTGTAATAAAAGACCTACCAGCCACTCTCTATCTATAGTAAAAAGACCTATCAGCCACAATACATCTATAATAAAACACCTACCAGCCATAATCGATCTGTAATAAAAGACCTACCAGCCACAATCCATCTGTAATAAAAGACCTACCACCCACAATCCATCTGTAATAAAAGACCTACCAGCCACTCTCTATCTATAGTAAAAGACCGATCAGCCACTATCCATCTATAATAAAACACCTACCAGTCACTATCCATCTATAATAAAAGACCTACCAGCCACTATCCATATCTAATGAAAGACCTACCAGCCACGTTCCATCTATATT
>NW_013774254.1:0-738 GCF_000517525.1 Limulus polyphemus
GCTTTGCGCGAAATTCAAAAACATTCTAAAATCTCCCCCCCCCCCGCAGTGGCACTGTGGTATGTCTGCGGACTTACAACGCTAGAATCCGGTTTTCGATACCCGTGGTGGGCAGAGCACAGATAGCCCATTGTGTAGCTTTGTGCTTAATTACAAACAAACCTTCTAAAATATATTCATTTTTTCATTTAATAGCAGTTTTTGATAAGCTAATTAACTCGTGTATTAATAAAATAAAGCAATTTTGAAAAAAAGTATTCGTCTTGTCCCTCAGTGGCTCAGCGGTAAGTCTATGGGCTTATGACCATAAAAATCGGGTTTCAATACCTGTGGTGGGCATAGCACAGATAGCCCATTTTGTAACTTTGTTCTTAAAGATATACAAAGTTATTCGCCTCAACACGCTAAATTACGTTTCTCTAAAGTAAAAAATTAATACTTTTTTTCCTTTTGCTAATTATCATGATCGAAATACCATACAGTTTCCATATTTCATTTGTATAACCTCTAAAATATTCTTAATAAATACCAAAATTTATAAATAACGATAAATTTGAACCTGTATATAAAAATAACTATTATTAGTAGTTCCTGTATGTCCCCGTTTACACACACGTACCAGATGCTCTCTAGAAGTAACTATATGTTAAATATGTAACTTACTTAAAACTCATAAAAACATATCAGTTTCTGTCATGTTTGTTTGTTTTGAAGTTAGGCACAAAGCTACACAATGGG
>NW_013774255.1:0-773 GCF_000517525.1 Limulus polyphemus
CGTGACAAACTAAGATGACGTTTTAATATATTTATCATAATAGTTTCGTGAACAAACTAAGATGACGTTTTAATATATTTATCATCATAATTTACTGACAAACTAAGATGACGTTTTAATATATTTATCATCATGGTTTCGTGACAAACTAAAATGACGTTTTAATATATTTATCATCATAGTTTAATGACAAATTAAGATGAAGTTTTGATATATTTATCATCATAGTTTAATGACAAATTAAGATGACGTTTTGATATATTTATCATCATAGTTTACTGACAAACTAAGATGACGTTTTGATATATTTATCATCATAGTTTACTGACAAACTAAGATGACGTTTTGATATATTTATCATCATAGTTTAATGACAAACTAAAAGGCTTCTTTTAATGTGGTCCCCTCCAGTGGCACAGCGATATATCTGCTAACATACAACGCTAGAGACCGGTTTCGATATCCGTGGTGGGCAGAGCATAGCCCTTTGTGTAGCAATGCGTTTAATTAAACAAACAAAATTTTAATGTGGATTTAGGCACTGACTGCTGAGCCAGAAAGGTAGTCGTTATAAACCGATAGTTAGATTGTAATTATCAGTTTATATACGTAGTCGTTATAAACCGATAGTTAGATTGTAATGATCAGTTTCTAGAAAGGTAGTCGTTATAAACCGATAGTTAGATTGTAATTATCAGTTTCTAGAAAGGTAGTCCTTATAAACCGATAGTTAGATTGTAATTATTCAGTTTATATACGTAGTCGTTATAAAA
>NW_013774256.1:0-859 GCF_000517525.1 Limulus polyphemus
AACACAAGTAGGCCACTGTAGTATCAACTTAGTACATACAAACAACACAAGTAGGCCACTGTAGTATCAACTTAGTACATACAAACAACACAAGTAGGCCACTAGGGTATCAACTTAGTACATACAAACAACACAAGTAGGCTACTGTAGTATCAACTTACTACATACTAATAACACAAGTAGGCCACTGTAGTACCAACTTAGTACATACTAATAACACAAGTAGGCTACTGTAGTATCAACTTAGTGAAAATGTCATTCTCTTACTTCCACACCTTCCTGTTCATGTTTCACTCTTTCAACAATATTTTTTACTTCTTCATTGTGATTTTCTCTTCAGGCAACTACATCTTGATTTCCTGTCTAAGGTCTCTTTTTTTGAAAGAGAACTATTTCTTACCTTCTTGTCCATGGTCTTCTTTCTCCGACAGTTCTACTTCCTCTTCGGAAGAGTACTTCTACGGAATTATAAAACATTCATTCTTCAGTCCAATATATGCAAACCAAAGAAACTTGATGGTTCTAATAACACAGTAAAATAACAGAAAAAAGGAAAACTTACGGTGAATTCATCAAGTGTAGGGGTGGTATTAACAAAGATAAAGAGGTGTATATGGATAATGTAATAGTACTAATGTATCAAGTGGAGGGGTGGTATTAACAAAGATATAGAGGTGTATATGGATAATGTAATAGTACTAATGTATCAAGTTGAGGGGGTGGTACTAACAAAGATAAAATGGTGTATATGGATATACTATTACACTAATGTATCAAGCTTGATACATTAGTACTATTACATTATCCATATACACCTCTTTATCTTTGTTAATACCACCCCTCATACCACCCCTCCACC
>NW_013774257.1:0-742 GCF_000517525.1 Limulus polyphemus
CAACTTTTAACGATCCATTGTTAAAACATGCATTTACTGTAACCTTTACACCTTGAAATATCTAATCTGTAATTAGTTTGCAGAAAGTCGAAGATTATATGATATAGTTACACGTAGTACTCTTTTTTTAGATGAAATGGTAAAACATGATTTCATAGCACAAATAATAAATAGAAAACATTAGAAATGTTGTAGAAACTTATTTATAACATAAGTCAGAAGATATAAACTTACAATTTAAACGAACAAGTATAACTTTTAAGAAATTATAGCTGTTGCTTCTGAGAACCAATATTCCAATCGTCTGTTCTTTAGAGCAAAACTTACAGAAATATATAGATAACTATAGCGTGTTGGACACGCTGATTGGGGTGGCTAGGGCAAATTTTGAGCCCCCAGTGGCATAGCGGTATGTCTGCGCACTTACAACGCTAGAATCCGGGTTTCGATACCCGTGGTGGGCAGAGCACAGATAGTCCATTGTGTAGCTTTGTGCTTAGTTACAAACAAACAAATTTTGATGGCTATAGCCTTTTAGCGCCGCCCCTCTATACAAAGTAAAAGTGGTTGCTTGTTTGTGTTTGTTTGTTTTGAATTTCGCGCAAAGCTACACGAGGGCTATCTGCGCTAGCCGTCCCTAATTTAGCAGTGTAAGACTAGAGGGAAGGCAGCTAGTCAGCACCACCCACCGCCAACTCTTGGGCTGCTCTTTTATCAATGAATAGTGGGATTGACCGTCACA
>NW_013774258.1:0-1054 GCF_000517525.1 Limulus polyphemus
ACGACAATAAACACCACAATCACAAGGCTCTAAGTCCTCTACTCTTAGTTACGACAATAAACACGACAATCACAAGGCTATAAGTCCTCTTACTCTTAGTTACGACAATAAACACGACAATCACAAGGCTCTAACTCCTCTTACTCTTAGTTGCGACAATAAATACTTTGTTTATGTAAAATGTATGTCGTTTATGTTGAAAGATAGTTTTAGATCATAACTTTTAAATATCAAAGAACTTTTATAGCCTTACAAAAATTCAAATGCGCTAAATAACGCAGTCGTGGCCGAATGCTTAAGGCGACGGACTAGAAATCCGTTGGAGTATCTCCACACAGGTTCTAATCCTGTCGACTGCGGCGCTGTTTTTTTTTTTTTTAAGTATTTTTCGGGGGCGTCTCTTACTAAACTTTCTTCTATAATTCATAATTACTCAACAGGAATAGGGGCGTGGCAACATCTAGCGCACCGAATTTCCTGCTTTTAGAATATCTGACAGAGTTCATTTGTTTGGAACTATGAAATCACGTAACTGCCCTGAATATTAGAGCTTTTGTGATTCAGACCAAACAAGTTACAAATAGTTACTGTCATGTAGCCACTTTTAGCTAAACTGACTGAAATATGGGTCTACGTGATAAGTTATACATGACATCACAGTTAAATAGACATGTATATGGACTAGTTCCATTATTTATCTAATTATCTTCGTCTGTCTCACAAGACTGCCGATAAATATTCACTCTCGAGTAGGCGATGGGGCTGTCTCTATCTCGAACAGGTAATAAACTTTAAGCACACGTGGGGTCTATGATCAATATTATAAGTATATACAGTAGGCGAAGTTGTTGAGACCGATCCCTGCTGATCGCAGGGCACTTATCCGGCTTTAGTCAACCAAATTACACGAAATTTTCATGACTTTTACTCCCACTAATATTAATCGCTGAATCGACTTACCCAAAACACCACTGACTGTTTAGAAGGTGTTTCTTACAGATGTAGTGGTACTGACTGTTTAGAAGTGTTTCTTACAGATGTATGGTACTGACTG
>NW_013774259.1:0-743 GCF_000517525.1 Limulus polyphemus
CTTTGTGATCCAGCAACTTGATACTCACAAGGGTTTGCTGAGATGCAGAATCTATGACAAAGTTACACCTTTGGCCATCCAGCTTTCCATCGTGTAGACACTATGTGTGCTTGGCATTTTACACTTAGCTGTTGGGACTTTCACAATGGGGTTGGTGGGCGTCCCTCAGCACCAACCACTACTGGTTCCCGAAGCTGACTTATTGTTAGTATTCTTCTTACACTGGCTCCTCATAAGTTCTTGCTCTCCACAGTTCCAACAACCTTTCTGAGTAACAGCCTTTCCTGCTGTGGCATCTTCCCTGTGTTGAAGTTTCCAGCATTGAACTTTCTTGTGCCCAGGTATGTTACATTGCCAGCAAAGTCCCTCAAACCTCTCTGAAAGCTGACCTTTTCTTGCCTTGAATCCTGATGACTGTACCAACCTTGGTACCTCTGTGCTGGATTTAACATAGGATTCGAATTCAAGAGCTCTGGCCATTGCATCTTGTATAGTAGAAGGGTGTACTTGCTTAACTTGTATTTTCAGTTGTGGACTGTCCAAGGCATCTACAAACTGATCCCTCAGCAACAACTTGAGGACACTGGGTGCCATACTCTCCAAATCCTGTGCCAGTTCTTGCAGGCTCTCCCCTTTAGCACGGACTCTCGTCCTAAACCTAGCTCTGTATACTTCTAGACTGATTTTGGGTTTCTTTACCTGTGTTCTGGAGCAGTTATCAGTGCTCTATAGTTGTGTCTGTC
>NW_013774260.1:0-1359 GCF_000517525.1 Limulus polyphemus
CGTCGTGGTCACTCTAACTGTATAGAGGCATCACGTACGTCGTGGTCACTCTAACTGTATAGAGAAAAGAAAAGGTTGCCATATCAACCGTCAACTAATAATACAGGTTAGTTTATTCATTTACTTTTTCTATACAACTCTCCATTATTATCATTTTTCCAGGGGGGTTACCATCGTTACCTAATTCGGTGTTAAGCCTAAGCTGACACTCTGATAAGGTGTTCTATTTGTATCGATAATAAATGCTCGTAAATGCAGATATTTTGATGTGCCTGGCATGACCTGTTAGTTAAGACGGTCGGCTAGCAATCTGAGGGTCGCGGGTTCGAATCCCCGTCCTACCAAACATGCTCGCCCTTTCAGTCTTGGGGGAGTTATAACGTAACGGTCAATCCTATTATCCGTTGGTAAAGAGTAGCCCAAGAGTTGGCGGAGGGTAGTGTTTACTAGCTGCCTTCCCTTTAGTGTCACTTTAAAATTAATTTATTATGTAAAATAAAGCCTACCAACCAATATGCCCCCCCCCACCACCACCACTGGCTTTGTGCTTAACTACGAACATATAAACCCACACATAACTAAAGGTCTTAAAAACCAGATAGTTTTCTCCATCATCACAATGAACTCGAGGTTTTATTGAAAAGCTGAGACGTACGTGATGCCTCTATACAGTAAGAGTGACCACGACGTACGTGATGTCTCTATACAGTTAGAGTGACCACGACGTACGTGATGTCTCTATACAGTTAGAGTGACCACGATGTACGTGATGTCTCTATACAGTTAGAGTGACCACGACGTACGTGATGGGTGTAGTCCTATATAGATTATTATATACCCACTTCATCTTAGTAATTAACAAGGTTTTCGGAGAGTTTTCACCACTTTTGAAGACAATAATCGTGTACATCTTATCAATGTTGATTAATGACTTTGTGCGGGGTCGTGTGTTGTAGGCGTGGAGATAACTGTGACAAATTGATTCACTTTGCTCAACGTCTTAAACCTCTGTGTCTCATCATATTGAAACGTTATCCCTAGTTGTGTTGTCTTCAGAAAAATAGTAGCGTTTATTTATGTCGTCATAAATAGTTGTGTTACCTTCAGAAAAATAGTAGAGTTTATTTATGTCGTCATAAATAGTTGTGTTGCCTTCAGAAAAATAGTAGAGTTTTTATATCGTCATAAATAGTTGTGTTGCCTTCAGAAAAATAGTAGAGTTTATTTATGTCGTCATATATAGTTGTGTTGTCTTCTGAAAAATAGTAGAGTTTTTATATCGTCATAAATAGTTGTGTTACCTTCAGAAAAATAGCAGAGTTTATTTATGTCGTCATAAATAGTTGAGTTGCCTTCAGA
>NW_013774261.1:0-743 GCF_000517525.1 Limulus polyphemus
GCAAATTGCGAGTCGAGTACCCTAACCAGCTGGCCATGCCGGGCCAAATATATATGGAATTTTGGTATTATCACCACTAAGAAAGTCATGTGTGAATATTTGTAAAAATCATTTACATTTTAAGTTTCTAGATGAATATAAAATATATATAAAGGTTTTCCTGAGAGTTGTTAGTTTCAAAGTTACTGTTAGACGGTTTAGTAATACTAGACAATTTCAAAATGTAGAAAACAGTTGAGAAGTTTAAGAAAAATAAGGCATATAAATTTTTTAAACGTCAGTTTGAAGAACTTTGTTTGACTTAAACAGAAAGTCAGTAAAATTGATTGTGTCCATTTATATAATTGTATGTATAAACTAAATAACATCTGTTTTTGTTTAAGTTATACCAATTTGGAAAGCAACAGTTTTGTTACTGGTCCTCATCAATTCACTTGCAATTTGTCTAATTATGAGTTGGATTCAAAAGAGAAGAAAATGTTGTCACGATTTTTGAAATTTACAATACAACCTGCTAGACTTAAAGTTGAAAAGTGCTAACCACCTTTCGAATATTTACTTAAGTAAGTGTTGAAAAGTGCTAACCACCTTTCGAATATTTACTTAAACAAGTGTTGAAAGTGCTAACTAGCTTTCGAATATTTACTTAAACAAGTGTTGAAAGTGCTAACTAGCTTTCGAATATTTACTTAAGCAAGTGTTGAAAAGTGCTAACCACCTTTCGAATATTTACTTAAACAAGT
>NW_013774262.1:0-1682 GCF_000517525.1 Limulus polyphemus
CTAAATTCAGTCATAACTAAAACATGTACAAGTAAAATAATCTAAAATCAGTCCTAGCTACAATATGTACAAGTGAAATAAACTAAAATCAGTCCTAACTAAAAGATGTACAAGTGAAATAATATAAAATCAGTCATAACTAAAGCATGTACAAGTGAAATAATCTAAAATCAGTCCTAGCTACAATATGTACAAGTGAAATAAACTAAAATCAGTCCTAACTAAAACATGTACAAGTGAATTAATCTAAAATCAGTCCTAACTAAAACATGTACAACTGAAATAAACTAAAATCAGTCCTAACTAAAACATGTACAAGTGAAGTATTCTAAAATCAGTCCTAACTAAAACATGTACAAGTGAAGTATTCTAAAATCAGTCATAACTAAAACATGTACAAGTGAAATATTTTAAAATCAGTCCTAACTAAAACATGTACAAGTGAAGTATTCTAAAATCAGTCCTAACTAAAACATGTACAAGTGAAGTATTCTAAAATCAGTCAGGTAAATACCCTTCAGTAGTGACAGCTGATGTTCTTAGAATAAATCATTCCATTAATGGGCAAGTCGTTAATTTATTTAATCTTAGACAATTCATAATAAATCAAAACGTCTTTAAATGACTTTTCTACTCCTCGGGTTTCAGCTGTAATCAATTTCATGGACGTTTCCCACGGTTTTATTCTTCCACAAGTCTAGAAAATTAATCTAAACATTTCAAATGGTTAACTATCGTTCGAACGTATAAACGCGCATCTCGAATGAGTAAACGCGTTTCTCGTGAAACGAAACTCATTCGCTGCATGCGTTTCTGAGAAGTCGATATCGATCATTTTACAGTTCAGAAGAGTCGTCATCTTTATGTGTTGAATCGAGTGTTTTAGTTTAGAGTTTGTTCTTGAAAAAACTGCTTTCGTCTTTTATTTGCAACAGAAACTTTGGTATCAGCACGTTTTGCCGTCGCTAAGCTCGGAGCTTCAATCTTCCGATGTTCTGTCGGCAGCGCTCCAACCGCTCCTGTATCTGATAGAAGAAAGCTCAGTTGACCAATACCAGACGCACATTCTACCAACCTTCCGAAGTGTTTACGGAATGCCGAAATCGGTCCAGGTATAGAGCAAGTACTTTAAAAAACAATAAACTACTTATAAAATAAGATAATCACTCACTCCTTCAATGAAGTAGGATCGCAAGATTTAAAACAAGCGTCTGGTGTATCCAGACGCTGAAGTTAATCCGCTTTGTTCCAGTTTCTTTAGACCCCATATTTAATTAAAAATGGTACGTCTTTTTCTTTGTCTTGGAGATTAAATAGAATTATCGTGGTTTCGAGTATGTGAACTTTTACATATAAACACACGTGTCTTTATATTGAATTATGGGATTGTTTATTATATAATGTTGTTTTGTAAAGTAGCACTTCGGTTCACCAAAATAGTTTATAAACTAATTATTTTATATCAGTTAATTTTAGAAAGGATCAGAATTCTGTGTGTACCAAACTACTGTCTTTCTGTGTGTACCAAACTACTGTCTTTCTGTGTGTACCAAACTACTGTCTTTCTGTATGTACCAAACTACTGTCTTTCTGTACGTACCAAACTACTGTCTTTCTGTATGTACCAAACTACTGTCTTTCTGTACGTACCAAACTACTGTCTTTCTGTGTGTAATAAACTA
>NW_013774263.1:0-743 GCF_000517525.1 Limulus polyphemus
ACTATCAGTTTATTGTTTAAATCCGTTAGTAGAATTACTATCATTTTATTTTTTAAATCTGTTAGATGAATTACTGTCAGTTAATTCTTTCAATTAGTTAGTTGAATAACTGTCAGTTTATTGTTAAATCCGTTAGTTGAATTACTGTCAGTTTATTGTTAAATCCGTTAGTTGAATTACTATAAGTTTATTGTTTAAATCTGTTAGTTGAATTACTATCAGTTTATTGTTTAAATACGTTAGTTTAATTACTGTCAGTTTATTGTTAAATCCGTTACTTGAATTACTCTCACTTTATTGTTTAAACCTGTTAGTTGAATTACTGTCAGTTTATTGTTTAAATCTGTTAGTTGAATTACTATCAGTTTATTGTTTAAAGCTGTTAATTGAATTACTGTCAGTTTATTGTTTAAATCTGTTAGTTGAGTTACTGTCAGTTTATTGTTAAATCCGTTACTTGAATTACTGTCAGTTTATTGTTAAATCAGTTAGTTGAATTACTATCACTTTATTATTAAAATTTGTAATTTGAATTACTATCAGTTTATTGTTTAAATCTGTTAGTTGAATTACTGTCAGTTAATTCTTTCAATTTGTTAGTTGAATTACTGTAAGTTTATTGTTAAGTCCGTTACTTGAATTACTCTCAGTTTATTGTTTAAACCTGTTAGATGAATTAATATGAGTTTATTGTTTAAATCCGTTATTTGAATTACTATCAGTTTATTAATTAAATCCGTTAG
>NW_013774264.1:0-742 GCF_000517525.1 Limulus polyphemus
AAGTAAGGCTAAAGATGAGTATGGTGGTTATAAATTCGGTAACTATAGTTACACCTAGGTGTTCGTGGAGTTTTTGTACCAAATAAGGCTAACGATGAGTATGGTGGTTATAAATTCGGTAACTAGAGTTACACCTCGGTGTTCATGGAGTAGTTGTACCAAGAAAGGCTGAAGAGGAGTATGGTGGTTATAAACTCATTAACTGGAGTTACTCATAGGTGTTCATGGAGTAGTTGAACCAAGTAAGGCTAAAGATGAGTATGGTGGTTATAAATTCGGTAACTAGAGTTACACTTAGGTGTTCATGGAGTAGTTGTACCAAGTAAGGCTAAATCTGAATATGGTAGTTATAAATTCCGTAACTAGATTTACACGTAAGTGTTCATGGATTAGTTGTACCCAGTAAGGCTAAAGATGAATATGGTAGTTATAAATTCAGTAACTAGAGTTACACCTACTTGTTAATGGAGCAGTTGTACCAAGTAAGGCTAAAGATGAGTATGGTGGTTATAAATTCGGTAACTATAGTTACACCTAGGTGTTCGTGGAGTTTTTGTACCAAGTAAGGCTAACGATGAGTATAGTGGTTACAAATTCGGTAACTAGAGTTACATCTAGGTGTTTATGGAGTAGTTGTACCAAGTAAGGCTAAAGATGATAATGGTGGTTATAAATTCTATAACTAGAGTTACACCTTGTTGTTCATTGAGTAGTTGTACCAAGTAAGGCTAAAGATGAGTAT
>NW_013774265.1:0-779 GCF_000517525.1 Limulus polyphemus
GTTACCCATCTGTCTGGAGGCCACAAGATGTTAGGAGAAATTGGCTTAAATAAACATTCAGTTACATATGCTAGTCCATATAAGTAAAGTTACCCATCTGACTGGAGGCCACAAGTTATTAGGAGGAATTGGCTTAAATAAACATTCAGTTACACATGCTAGTCTATATAAGTAAAGTTACCCATCTGTCTGGAAGCCACAAGTTGTTAGGAGGAATTGGCTTAAATAAACATTCAGTTACATATGCTAGTCCATATAAGTAAAGTTACCCATCTGACTTACATTTAAGCGTTCCAATATAAGGATATTCGGTAGAAGAGGTTGGATGTTCTCGCCCACATCTAGCCTCACATTCTTCTCGAGAGCCAAAATTATTTCTGTTCCCTCCACACCCACCATATATGAACAATAAACATCTTTGTTGTGTTGGGCTGTAATGATACCGTTGAAATGAGCCACCACAGGGACCGTGTTCTCTTGGTGACTGACAGATGTCGTCACCTACAAAGTTAAAAAAAATGCCTAACAATCTGTGCATGGAAAGAAGATACAGAATATGTCTGCGCCAAATAAAAATACTGATATTTGACTTTTACAACTAAATAGATGTATGGATAAGTTTTACAAGTATAAAAAAATATACATAATATATATATTAAAAAAAATTTCTTCGAATGAAAGTCAAAGGTCTACAAACAGTGCTCTGCAAAAAATCGTAAAGTATCCCATCTTGAACCTTCAGTCATACCAATATTAGGATCGTAAAGTATCACATTTTG
>NW_013774266.1:0-744 GCF_000517525.1 Limulus polyphemus
CCACCAGCATTACAAGCATGGAAGTGGATGTATTAACCACCAGCATTACAAGCATGGAAGTGGATATATTAACCACCAGCATTACAAGCATGGAAGTGGATGTATTAACCACCAGCATTACAAGCATGGAATTGGATGTATTAACCACCAGCATTACAAGCATGGAAGTGGATATATTAACCAGCAGCATTACAAGCATGGAACTGGATGTATTAACCACCAGCATTACAAGCATGGAATTGGATATATTAACCACCAGCATTACAAGCATGGAAGTGGATATATTAACCACCAGCATTACAAGCATGGAAGTGGATGTAATAACCACCAGCATTACAAGCATGGAAGTGGATATATTAACCAGCAGCATTACAAGCATGGAAGTGGATGTATTAACCACCAGCATTACAAGCATGGAATTGGATGTATTAACCACCAGCATTACAAGCATGGAAAGTGGATATATTAACCACCAGCATTACAAGCATGGAAGTGGATGTATTAACCACCAGCATTACAAGCATGGAATTGGATGTATTAACCACCAGCATTACAAGCATGGAAGTGGATGTATTAACCACCAGCGTTACAAGCATGGAAGTGGATGTATTAACCACCAGCGTTATGAGTGGATATATTAACCACCAGAATTACAAGCATGAGAGGGGATATATTAACCACCAGCATTACAAGCATGGAAGTGGATATATTAACGACCAGCATTACAAGCATGGAAGTGGATAT
>NW_013774267.1:0-741 GCF_000517525.1 Limulus polyphemus
TGCTGACGTTATGTTTCATTCTTCACACGTGAGGTGGTCAGTGCTGACGTTATGTTTCATTCTTCACTACGTGAGGTGGTCAGTGCTGACGTTATGTTTCATTCTTCATACGTGAGGTGGTCAGTGCTGACGTTATGTTTCATTCTTCACACGTGAGGTGGTCAGTGCTGACGTTATGTTTCATTCTTCACACGTGAGGTGGTCAGCGCTGACGTTATCTTTAATTTTTCACACGTGAGGTGGTCAGTGCTGACGTTATGTTTCATTCTTGACACGCACCACACACACACGAGGTGGTTAGTGCTGACGTTATGTTTCATTCTTCACATGCACCTCACACGCGAGGTGGCCAGCGCTGACGTTATCTTTAATTCTTCACACGTGAGGTGGTCAGTACTTACGTTATATTTCATTCTTCACACGCACCTCACACGCGAGGTGGTTAGTGCTGACGTTATGTTTCATTCTTCACACGCACCTCACACTCGAAGTGGTCAGCGCTGACGTTTCTTAATTCTTCACACGTGAGGTGATCAGTACTGACGTTGTATTTCATTCTTCACACGCACCTCACACGGTTATACTATGGTTTAATACACCCACACTGGTACGGTTATACTATGGTTTAATACACCCACACTGGTACGGTTATACTATGGTTTAATACACCCACACTGGTACGGTTATACTATGGTTTAATACAGCCACACTGGTACGGTTATACTATGGTTTAATACACCC
>NW_013774268.1:0-742 GCF_000517525.1 Limulus polyphemus
CGATGTTTCATGTAATGACATGTTTTTAATACGATGTTTCATGTAATGACATGTTTTTAGTACGATGTTTCATGTATTGACATGTTTTTAGTTCGATGTTTCATGTAGTGACATGTCTTTAGTACGATGTTTCATGTAGTGACATGTCTTTAGTACGATGTTTCCTATAGTGACATGTCTATACTTGATGTTTCATGCAGTAACATGTTTTTAGTACGATGTTTCATGTAATGACATGTTTTAGAACGATGTTTCATGTAGGAGCATGTCTTTAAGTTGATGTTCCATATAGTGAGATGTCTTTAGTACGATAATTTATGTAGTGACATGTTTTCAGTACGATGTTTCATGTGGTGACTTGTCTTTAGTAGGATGTTTCATGTTGTGACATGTCTTTAGTACGATGTTTCATGTAGTGGTATGTCTTTAGTACGATATTTCATTTAGTGACATGTCTTTAGTACGATGTTTCATGTAGTGAAATGTCCTTAGTATGATGTATCATGCAGTGGCATGTTTTAGTACGATGTTACATGTAGTGACATGGCTTTATTATAATGTTTCTTCTAGTGACATGATTTTAGTAATGTGTTTCATGTAGTAACATGTCTTTAGTACAATGTTACATGTAGTGACATGTATTTAATACGATGTTTCATGTAATGACATGTTTTTAATACGATGTTTCATGTAATGACATGTTTTTAGTACGATGTTTCATGTAGTGACATGTCTTTAGTAT
>NW_013774269.1:0-2165 GCF_000517525.1 Limulus polyphemus
CCCTATACATGATTTGTTTATTTATATATCATATTCATTTTAAAATCTCTATCTTAATTTTGAATTTTATATGGCAGTGTATTTTCTCAACTGATGGCAACAGATATAACACAATTAAAGAAGTTATAGAAAGGTATACTTCCAAACTCTGCTTTAATATAACGTTTATCCTTAATAGTCGTCACTGTAATATTGTATTTATTTAAGGTTAGTTTGAGTTATGTTGTAATATTATTAACAAAACAAATGTAAAAGGATATAGTTTGGAAATATGTCTTAGAATATTTTAACATAGTAAAAACAATTATAAGCCATAAATTAACGTAAATTTATTTGTAAACATTTGTGGAAAGTGATTGTAATGTTATGGTGCTTTTCTTAAATGTTTATTTATGTTTCGGTACTTACTCTATTTCGCATCCGATAAAATATCATCTGGTTTATTTATTGATACTATATTTGTATTGTTAGATACTGGGAATCAATGTTTCCTAAATTATCTATTATTTAAAGAGTCAGTGTAAATTGACTAAAGAAAACTTCTACGCAGGAATGGAAATGTTTCAAAATGTAACTCAATGGCAAGTTGTTATATATGATAACTTTGTCACTGTATGCTTTTAGTTAAGCTGTTGACATTACCTTTTTGAAATGCTGCAAAACCTAAAAAGTTTGAAAATTGTTTAATATTTAACCAAAAAATGAAAACAAACATGTTTGAAAATTTAGTACCTTACTTAAGGTAATGTTTTTTGTCTTTGAATTATTTGAAAATTAAACTGTAGATTACCATATACTTTCTTTATATTACCTACTCTTAGTATATTAACTTTAAGTTTTATATTTTAATGTTTAAAAGTGAAGTTAACGTAGTTAAACTTTTCACCTACATATAGTACTTTGTTTGCTGTCTGTAATAAGAAAACATTTACTGCAGTTGAAACTAGTATTAAAAACGTATGACTGTTAAATGAAATCTTCATTTATGTAATTTTTGTATAGTTTTTACGGTATTACTTTTGTTTGTGCTATCAACACAACAGCTGATTTATATATTGTGTAATAACCTATACGAACGAAATTCATGGGTATAATTTTGAACATTAAATTGCAGTATATGTCAAGTGTAATAGAAACAAATGGAAGGCAGATATTTCGAATTTAAGCTTCCAATTTTATTGTTTTATTAATGTATCTTGTCTCGTTTTGGACATTGTTTAAAATTCATCACTGTTTAAATATTTACATAATTTCTTTTTAACATTGCAATTTTGTTTATCCTTTATTAAGTAAAACGACAAATGTATATTGTTATAGCGTTAGTTACGTGACGCTGTTAACACGTCATGATATTCTAGAATGATCGGGGAACATCAGGAATAATCCAGTATGTCCTAGGCGCCCTCTATTACTATATACAAGTGCGCCGGATAATGTGAGAAAAATTAATCGGAATTGAATTGCAGAGATAAAGACGGACAACTGAGTCAAGCTCGGTATTGAACGTAAGTAAGTGCATGAATCATTGTGAATTATAGCGTGTGTTGAAAGTGACTGGAAATTAAGTGTATTGCAAAGTTGAATTGAGAAAGAATAAACTAGTTTTATTTGAGAAAGAACTTGTATCTCTGAAGTTCCTCGGGAAGAATTTATAATGGGAAATTAACGAAAGAACAGATGCGTAACAATATGAAATGAATTTCGGAAATAGAATTGTCTTGATAGAAAGATAAATTTATCCTATTAGTTAAAGTTGTGTTTTTGTTTGTAATTTTATTAATTAAACTTAATATTCTGTGTAGAATTTTTAAAACATTTTACGTTGAATATAATTTTAACTTTAAACAAATATGCATTTTAAACAATGTCTTTGAATGTGTTCTTTCTAAACGTAAAACTATTAGGCTTGAATCATTTAGTATATTATTCAATTATTATTTAATAATTTAGATAATTAAAAATCCCTTTGAATGCTTTTGTTTTGTTTTATATTATAAATAAAGGATTGGTTATAATTCAACACATTAGTGGCATAAATAAGTTATTTTGAACTTTGCTTTAAACTGTAAATCACTATTTACGATATTTATTGTCATTTTGTTTATTTACGTTCTGGTATTATTGGACGTCATTTAAAATATTGTAAAAAAAAAATTGGTTAACAC
>NW_013774270.1:0-744 GCF_000517525.1 Limulus polyphemus
ATTTCACATTGTATAGAACACTGATCATTTCACATTGTATAGAACACTGATCATTTCACATTGTATGGAATACTGATTATTTCACATTGTATAGAACACTGATCATTTCACATTGTATAGAACACTGATCATTTCACATTGTATGGAATACTGATCATTTCACATTGTATGGAATACTGATTATTTCATATTGTATAGAATACAGATCATTTCACATTGTATAGAATACTGATTATTTTACATTGTAAAATGGTATTCACTATTTTGTACAATAGAGAATATATATCTGCATCATCACACTGTGAATAATTATCATTTCAAACAGTATACAATAATTCTGTGGTTTACGATTTTGTGGTTAATACTGGTATGCATAAACAGTAAAATGTCTTACTTGTCGAGGATGGCTTGATTGTTGGATTGCAGGAATGAGCATTTTAGATTCCACGATTCACACTTTGAGCTGTTAAGATTAACAAAAGTAGCCTAAGAGTTGGTGGCAGGTGGTATTCACTAGGTGCCTTCCTTCTAGTCTATCACTTCCAAATTATGGAAGACTAGCAAAGATAGCCATCGAGTGAATTTGTGTGAAATTCAACAAAAAAACAAAACAAATCATGCAATATTTCATTATTGGTTAAGTTTATAATGAAAAGTTGGATAAAAATGAGACATTATAATCTTGGTAAGCCATACAAGCATGTGTTTTGGTTTTTAAATAGCATTCTCTGTTGGAAAGCTGTG
>NW_013774271.1:0-1129 GCF_000517525.1 Limulus polyphemus
CAGATATACTGCTTACTGCTCCTCTGTCCATCCGTTTATCTCTGCCAGTATCTCAAACTGTGCTCTATATGCTTCCCACAGTGCTTTCCCATCGTATTCCTGTGGCTTCCTTCGCACTGGATCACTCCTAGTACTGACATTCATATCTGGGATGTGACTTCAAACGGGAATGAATATGTCTGCATTAGGGTTTAGCTGCGGGCTCTGTAAGGGGCTTGCCATTGTCTGGGGCTGATTAAGTCGATGTTCAATGTATCCTCCTTGTGTAACAGACAACAAATCGTTCTTTAACGTATCTAATTCGCTTTTAAATTTACTAATGTTTTCCATTTGTACTTCTTGTTTCCTTTCTTGTTCCAGTTGCCACTGCTGTAGTCTCTCCTCTTGTTTATGTTCCCTCTCCTCCAACAACTGCTGTAATTTCTCTTCTTGTTTCTTTTCTTTTTCCTCCAACAACTGCTGTAATCTTTCTTGTTTATTTTGTTGTTCCAGCTGCCACTGTTGCAGGTTTTCTTGCAACTGCTGTTGTCTCTCTTCTTGTTTATTTTCTTTTTCCTCCAACAACTGTTGTAATCTTTCTTGTTTATTTTGTTGCTCCAGCTGCCACTGTTGCAGATTTTCTTGCAACTGCTGGTGTTTCTCTTCTTGTTTCTTTTCTTTTTCCTCTAACAGCTGTTGTAATTTCTCTTCTCGTTCTTCTTGTTTCTTTTCTTTTTCCTCTAACAACTGTTGTAATTTCTCTTCTCGTTCTTCTTGTTTCTTTTCTTTTTCATCTAACAACTGTTGTAATTTCTCTTCTCGTTCTTCTTGTTTCTTTTGCTGTTCTTGTATTGCTGCCATTAAGTCTGCTAGGCTGTAGTTTGATTTGCCGCTTCTCGTTTCCATTTTTTTTTATATACCCCACTCTCTGACACCAATTTGTTACATCTCCGTTTGTTAATTAACTTGCCGTAACTTCGTTCTGACGAAACTTTAGCGACACAAGTCCTTACTTAATAAAACTGGTTTATTCTTCCTGAATATAACTTCATGATACACTTGATTCAACATTCGCGCTAAACAAACGTGTTAACTTCAACAACACTTTCTCACTGCAGATCAATTACTCACTACCTACACACATTGTCCA
>NW_013774272.1:0-988 GCF_000517525.1 Limulus polyphemus
CCTGGGCCGTGATAACGCCAAAGTCTGTTGGCATGCACCACTTTTGGCTTACCTCGCCGACCACATTTTATCTGGAAAGTCACGTCTGAGAGACGATCCACTATGTCATATGGGCCTTCCCATGGAGAAGACAACTTAGGAGACTTCCCTTTGGTCTTTCTGGGATTATACAACCATACCTTGTCTCCGGGTTCAAAGCAGACTTCAGTAGATCTCTTATCATAAGTTAACTTCATCGAATCAGCAGACGTTTTCAAGTTTGAACGCACTTGATGGTGAATATCATCCATCCTTTCAGATAACACTTTCACAAACTCTGACATATTCTCGGGCAACTCTTCATAAGTTGGGCATCCCTTATGCTTGGGTCCCCTTTTTGTACTACATGTACTGCATGTCCAGCACCATTCTTTCACATCTCGCCTCATGCCTATCCAATAAAATCTTTGTCGTATGTGACCCAATGTCTTCTTGACCTGGTTCCACTTCGTCATCATCAACTTCTTCAGTCACTTTGACTTCACCTTGATGGCACCTAATTAGTTCAACCTCTCTTTTAACAGTTACCGGAACTTGGCCTTTGTTATTCCCAAACGTCATTTTATCAAAATCAATTACAAACTTCCTTGGTGGTAGATAGTCCAATCCTAATATGCATTCATCTTCAATGTCAGCCAAGTATACTTTCTGTCTGTCCTTTATGCCCATGAGCTCAATAGTTACCCACACTGGTCCTCACAACCTTTGTAGAATGTCCTGTCACACCATAAAGCTTCTGTATGGCTTCTGGTACTCCTTCGTGATCTAACACCTTGATGCTCACAAGGGTTTGCTGAGATGCAGAGTCTGTGACAAAGTTGCACCTTTGGCCATCTAGCTTTCCTGTCACATAGACACTGTGTGTGCTTGGTATTTTACACCTAGCTGTTGGGACTTTCATGATGGGGGTTGGTGAGTGTCCCTCAACACCAACCACTACTGGTCTCCT
>NW_013774273.1:0-743 GCF_000517525.1 Limulus polyphemus
CAAAACAAACAAACAAACTAACGATATGAGATTTGTAACGTTTAATAGAGAAACTTGCGAGAGAAGTTCCGGACAGACAAAGGCAAGCGTATTATTTACACAGATTGGCATCTATTTAAGCTTTTACAAGAAACATTCGTTCAAAGACTAAAAGTGAAAAGCAAAGGTGAATTCAATCTCGAAAGAGATTAATAATCTTCAAATCAATATCTAATAAATAAAATAACCAGTAATTTAAATTAATAACAATTAACAAGTTTAATTGCACTTAAATATTAATTGAAATCTACAAATCAAATGCAGAAAGTACGCCGGTCTTTGATGTTAGCATTGAACTGTGAAGTTTATAACGATCCAGGGATAACTGTTTTGTCGGAAGCAATTTTATGTATTTACACAAACCCTAGAACTGAATTATAATTGTATTCATTCACTATAAATAAATAGGCCTTATTAAATTAGATGAGTTTAAATGACACATAGGAAATGTAGAGATTATACGCTACAGTTACGAGTAATTACTGTTCCATTGGAGACATAGAAAAGAAATAATTTGTTATTATGATCAAACTTACTCGGATCGGTCCTTCAGGGATAGATAGATAGTGAGTTTGTTATTATGACTAAACTTACTCGGATCGGTCCTTCAGGGATAGATAGATAGATAGTGAGTTTGTTATTATGATCAAACTTACTCAGGTCGGTTCTTCAGGGATAGATAGATAGTGAGTTTGTTATTATGA
>NW_013774274.1:0-859 GCF_000517525.1 Limulus polyphemus
AATAGATAGTCCAATCCTAAGATGCAATCATCTTCAATGTCAGCCAAGTATACTTTCTGTCTCTCCTTTGTGCCCATGAGCTCAATAGTTACCCACACTGGTCCCCACAATCTTGTAGAATGTCCTGTCACACCATAAATCTTCTGTGTGGCTTCTGGTACTCCTTCGTTATCTAACACCTTGATGCTCACAAGGGTTTGCTGAGACGCAGAGTCTATGACAAAGTTGCACCTTTGGCCATCTAGCTTTCCTGTCACATAGACACTGTGTGTGCTTGGCATTTTACACCTAGCTGTTGGGACTTTCATGATGGGGGTTGGTGGGCGTCGCTCGACACCAACCACTACTGGTCTCCTTGAGGCCGACTTGTTGGTAATATTCCTCCTACATTGGCTCCTCAAATGTCCGTGCTTTCCACAGCTCCAACAACCTTTCTGGATGCCAGCCTTTCCTGCTGTGGCACCTCCCCTGTTTTGAAGTTTCCAGCATTGAGCTGTCTTGTGTCCAGGTTTATTACAGTGCCAGCAAAGTCCCTCAAACTTCTCTGATAGCTGACCTTTTCTGGCCTTGAATCCAGATGACTGTACCAATCTCGGTACCTCTGTGCTGGACTTAACGTAGGATTCAAATTCGAGAGCTCTGGCCATTGCATCCTGCATGGTAGAGGGGTGTGCTTGCTTCACTTGTATCTTAAGTTGTGGACTGTCCAAGGCATCTACGAACTGATCCCTCAGCAACAACTTGAGGAGATCGGGTGGTGCAGTTGGGTAGGCCTTATGTGCCAGGCTCTCCAAGTCCTGTGCCAGCTCTTGCAGGCTCTCCCCTTTAGCACGGACTCTCGTCCTGAACCTGGCCCTGT
>NW_013774275.1:0-743 GCF_000517525.1 Limulus polyphemus
CCTTTTAACGCCCCCACGGCTGAAAGGGCGAGCATGTTTGGTGTGACAGGGATTCGAACCCGCAACCCTCAGATTGCGAGTCGAGTGCCTTAACCACCTGGCCATGCCGGGCCGTATTCATCAGTGGTCCTTATTAAGACCTTCAAATAATTTGAATGGAATACAACTCCCTGACGTACGTGCGTGCTTTAATACGGTCGATCTATTTGGTGTTCTTAAATTTACATATTTTTTCACTCGTATCAGCAGTTTTCTTGTCGTGAGCCCTATTTACAGCAAGGACACGTAAACTGGTAAACTACATTTTATCTTCTCAATGAAGAAATACAATCTTTCTATGTGTTTGTTTGTTTGTTTTGAATTTCGCGCAAAGCTTACACGAGGGCTGTCTGCGCTAGCCGTCCCTAATTTAGCAGTGTAAGACTAGAGGGAAGGCAGCTAGTCATCACCACCCACCGCCAACTCTTGGACTAGTCTTTTACCAACGAATAGTGGGGTTGACCGTCACATTAAAACGCCCCCACGGCTGACAGGGCGAGCATGTTTGGTGTGACGGGGATTCGAACCCGCGACCCGCACATTGCGAGTCGAGCGCCCTAACCACCTAGCCATGCCGGGCTCTTTCTATCTGAGAAATGCTGCAGACGAAATCTAGATTGTGTATCGCAATAGTAAGTACCGATATACCCTACGAACAATAGTAAGTACGGATATACCCTACGGACAATAGTAAGTCGGGATAT
>NW_013774276.1:0-901 GCF_000517525.1 Limulus polyphemus
CTTATTTCATGCAGCAATTGTAGCGACTTGATCACTGAGCTTTGAGTTTGTCGTTGAGTGAATAATGCGCATGCGCAATTTTTCTTGGGGAAACATTCTAACTACGCATGCTTATTCAGCAGGTTCTATGTCAGAAATCGTAACGGTCGTGTATACAAACAAGCAGAATAATAGTATATATTAAAAATAAGAAGCACGTTTACCAATGAGCTTCTAGCTTTCACTTCATTACCTTATATGGTGAGAAACCTTCCTTATTATAACGGCTAAAGCTGTAACAGCTTTTCACACTTTAATCAATAAGAAATTGGCTTACTAGAATTCGTAATTTTTGAGAGAGATCTGAAACTTTTGATAAAGATTGATATATTTATATGGGTAGCAAGATTTTTTCAGTTTTCTCAGAAGCCAGACAAAATATAACTGGTAAGTTTTGCTGGTTAGTATTACAAATCATTATAGATCCAATGTTAGGCCTATGACTATGAGGTATGTTTCTCTTTAATTTTAATTAAGTTAATATTTCTTTGTATGTGTTTACATTAGGCTTATAGGTAGTATTTATGAACCACTATTTTGTTTGTATGAATATGTCACTCACGGTAAGTCGAGATCATCACCAACACTTCAATCCCCACAAAATTTGCAATGCCAGCTCGTATATCCAAGAAAGTGTTGTTTTTTTACAGCACACTCACATTTTTTTTACGTTTGAATTACATGAAGAGGTCGGCTTTAGTTTTTTTTAAACCTATAATATAAACACTTACTATACAATAAATAAGAAATTCTAAGTAGGCCTACGCATGAATAGCGTCAACCACATTGAACAAACGATTATTATAAGCTTAAATATGGAAGAAACCAGAAGAAAGGCCGATCGTACAGATACAAAAAAAAA
>NW_013774277.1:0-996 GCF_000517525.1 Limulus polyphemus
AAGTACACGTGTCCAAGGCATTTTATAATGAGTACTACAACTAGACATACAACAATGAATATCTGATTCTACAAATTTCAGGTGTTAAGTACACATGTCCAAGGCATTTTATAATGAGTACTACAACTAGACATACAACAATGAATATCTGATTCTACAAATTTCAGGAGTTAAGTACACATGTCCAAGGCATTTTATAATGAGTACTACAACTAGACATACAACAATGAATATCTGATTCAAAATGTGTGTTCTTGGCCGTTATAGCTCCTTAGGTGTTTAATCACCAACATACTACCACTGATTTTCATCATACTTAATCGCTAAGCCAACACCATTAAAAGCTATAAATAGTGGATTCAATTGACCATAACCACCAAGCTAACACAATTAAAATACCAACTTTTGTTGGATCTATTCATCAAGCTAACACTATTAAAGCCTGTATTCTATTGGGTCTATTCATCAAGCTAACAACATAAAAACCTGGTTTATGTAATATTACTTCTGTAAAAGCTTGATTTGGCTGGCCTTGTCTGTTTTTAAAATTTTCTGTTTGATGATTTTGTAGGACTGAAGTAAAGACTTTAGTCTTCCATAACCTTTACCTGTCTCTGTACTTTGTGCTTTTTAAAGTATTCGATATTTAGACTTCCATAACCTTTACCTGTCTCTGTACTTTGTGCTTTTAAAAGTATTCGATATTTAGTTTCCATAACCTTTACCTGTCTCTGTACTTTGTGATTTTTAAAGTATTCGATATTTAGTCTTCCATAACCTTTACCTGTCTCTGTACTTTGTGCTTTCAAAATTGTATTCGATATTTAGTCTTCCATAACCTTTACCTGTCTCTGTACTTTGTGCTTTCAAAATTGTATTCGATATTTAGTCTTCCATAACCTTTACCTGTCTCTGTACTTTGTGATTTTTAAAGTATTCGATATTTAGTCTTCCATAACTTTTACCTGTCTCTGTACTCTGTGATTTTTAAAGTAT
>NW_013774278.1:0-742 GCF_000517525.1 Limulus polyphemus
GATGAGTATCGTGGTTATAAATTCGGTAATTAGAGTTACACCTAGGTGTTTATGGAGTAGTTGTACCAAGTAAGGCTACAGATGAGTATGATAGTTATAAATACTGTAACTAGATTTAACCTAGGTGTTCATGAAGTAGTTGTGCCAAGTAAGGCTAAAGATGAGTATGGTGGTTATAAATTCGGTAACTAGAGTTACACCTAGGTGTTCGTGGAGTTGTTGTACCAAATAACGCTAAGGATGAGTATGGTGGTTATACATTCGGTAACTATAGTTACACCTAGGTGTTCGTGGAGTTATTGTACCAAATAACGCTAACGATGAGTATGGTGGTAATAAATTCGGTAACTAGAGTTACACCTAGGTGTTCGTGGAGTTGTTGTACCAAATAACGCTAACGATGAGTGTATTGGTTATAAATTCGGTAACTAGAATTACACCTAGGTGTTCATGGAGTAGTTGTACCAAGTAAGGATAAAGATGAGTATGGTGGTCCTAAATTCTGTAACTAGAGTTACACCTAGGTGTTCATGAAGTAGTTGTGCCAAGTAAGGCTAAAGATGAGTATGGTGGTTATAATTCGGTAACTAGAGTTACACCTAGGTGTTCGTGGAGTTGTTGTACCAAATAACGCTAAGGATGAGTATTGTGGTTATAAATTCGGTAATTATAGTTACACCTAGGTGTTCATGGAGTAGTTGTGCCAGGTAAAGGTAAAGATGAGTATGGTGGTTATAAATTC
>NW_013774279.1:0-743 GCF_000517525.1 Limulus polyphemus
TATGAGAGAAATGTCAAGTATTTTATTCTGTTATGAGATACCACCTACTGTTTCAACTAAAATTAATTATACTTATCTTAAGACAATATTTTAAACGTATTATATTTTTTAAAGCGACATTTTTGTCTAGTCGTCATATCCATTGCCGACGACGCGTTTTGTTCAATCAAGAACTCTTCACGCGGCTGAGATACAACGAACACTGTATCGGTAGGAACATTATTTATAAAGGCCATCTGTTACAACAGAAAATTTAATGATGTGAACGCATTTTACAAGTTTGTAAACTACTATTGAAATACATTAGTGTTAGGACAAGAGAATATCTTGCCATTCCTTCCATTTTCTGGGGCTAATTCTTCCGTGCCATTACATAATGTAAATTTCAACACTATAGCAATGCTTCACTGATCCCTGAGGCGACAGGTAATATTTGTATAATAGATGGAATAATGGACCAGCGCAAGTACCATCAGATAATGATCTGTCATGGTATATCAAGTGGTTTGCGTATTATTGGTAAAGGATTCTACTACGAAGAAAAAATTGCATCACGTACTTTAAACAAAACTTTTGTAGATTTTTCGTGATAAGATATAAAGAATTATTAAATTTATAATAATATAACCAAAAGAGGGCGCTAGCAGTCCAGAGTACATTTTTCTCCAGTATAGTTCTAGGTTTCAAGTTCATAAACGAGAAAATCGTTTCATGGTTTATCTTATGCAATACTTTGCTGATGT
>NW_013774280.1:0-743 GCF_000517525.1 Limulus polyphemus
GCTATCTTATGATAAGAGATCTAATGAAGTCAGCTTTGAACCAGGAGACAAGGTGTGGTTGTATAATCCCAGGAAGACCAAAGGGAAGTCTCCTAAGTTGTCTTCTCCATGGGAAGGCCCATATGACATAGTGGATCGTCTCTCAGACGTGACTTTCCGGATAAAATGTGGTCGGCGAGGTAAACCCGAAGTGGTGCATGCCAACAGGCTTTGGCGTTATCACGGACCAGGACATTTCAGTTCGGACGAAGTGGAAAACAGAACAAATGACGCTGCTGAAGACGTGCCACCTGAAGAAGCCACCGTCGAAGAGGAAACTCTACTCAGTTTCGAGAAGGGAAACGATGAAGCTCTTGATGAAGTTAATACCACTGATGTGACTGTTACTGATGATAGGACATTTACTGATGAAGCAGATGAACCCCACATGAAGCAGAAGCCAACGAGACGGAGACCAGTACGGAAGAAACGTCCCGTAGAATTAAGAGACTTTGTTGAATTGTCACTTTGTGTTTGTAATTCTGTACATTTAATTAAGTTATTGTTAATTGTTATTGGTTTATTGTATGTGGCTATTGTTCGGGACGAATAATACTAAGGAGGGAGCAGTGTTGCGTCGACGAGGTCACGTGACTGGTGTGGCGCCACCTATTTTCTAGAAGTACCTTGTTCCTTCGTGAATGCCATAGCATTTACTAGATATATATTTGTCTGGTATATATATATGGGAAGCTCACAACGTG
>NW_013774281.1:0-743 GCF_000517525.1 Limulus polyphemus
TGTTTGGTTCCAAAATGGTAACATGACTGTACCAGTTAAACTTTATGTTTGGTTCCAAAATGGTAACATGACTGTACCAATTAAACTTTATGTTTGGTTCCACAATGGTAACATGACTGTACCAGTTAAACTTTATGTTTGGTTCCACAATGCGGATCTGTCAAAGTATTTCAAACCTTCCCAGGTATATAACTGTTAACATTTAGCAATTGTCTCTGGTATTAGTTATATCTTTCTTATTATTATAAACTTGGAAAAATGTATAAGCAAATAACATTCGTAATAAAGAAATAACAACATCTACTTATATTTGGATGTAACTCAGGCGTCCAACCAATCAAGTTGCACACGAGCCTCCTTCTATCTCTTCCTTTTTCCTACATTTTCAGTGGTTGACAGACGATCATATTTCTGTCACTGTGAGGCCCATTGTTTTATTGTAGTTAATAGAAGATTATTGTTTCTGTCATTGTGAGACCCATTGTTTTATTGTAGGTAATAGAAGACCGTTCTATCTGTCACAGTGAGGTCCATTGTTTTATTGTAGTTAACAGAAGACCATTGTTTCTGTCACTGTGAGGCCCATTTTTTTATTGTAGTTAATAGAAGATTATTGTTTCTGTCATTGTGAGGTCCATTGTTTTATTGTATTTAATAGAAGACCATTCTTTCTGTCACTGTAATGTCCATTGTTTTATTGTAGTTAATAGAAGACCATTCTCTCTGTCACTGTAATGTCCATT
>NW_013774282.1:0-743 GCF_000517525.1 Limulus polyphemus
AATACCACCATACAAGATCTCTACGGCACTAATACATTCACCCTTAGGTATCCATCGTACTCACATTTATATGGCCACTACATCTACAGCACTGGTACCTGTATACAGATACTCAGAGTACCAATACTTCCATAACTAGGTACCTATGGCAACAATACCACCATACAAGATCTCTAAGGCACTAATACATTCACCCTTAGGTATCAATGGTACTCAAATTTATATGGACAAGTACCCACAGCACTTGCAGATAAATATATTTACAGTATTAATACTTCTATAAACAGGCAGTTAAAACAAATATTTCCATATACAGGCAGCTATAGCATTAATATTTCCAACACAGGTATTTAAACATTATCATTACTTCCATAAACAGGCAGCTAGAGTACTAATATTTCCATATACAGGCAGCTATAGCATTAATACTTCCAACACAGGTATTTAAACATTATCATTACTTCCATAAACAGGCAGCTAGAGTACTAATACTTCCATAAACAGGTATTTAAACATTATCATTACTTCCATAAACAGGCAGCTAGAGCACTAATACTTTCATAAACAGGTATTTAAACACTATCATTACTTCCATAAACAGGGAGCTATAGCACTAATACTTCCAACACAGGTATTTAAACACTATCATTACTTCCATAAACAGGTATTTAAACACTATCATTACTTACATAAACAGGTATTTAAACATTATCATTACTTCCATAAACAGGTATTTAAACATT
>NW_013774283.1:0-1223 GCF_000517525.1 Limulus polyphemus
TTTTTACGGTACACAGAATGGCGTCGTGTAGACAAACTTTTGTGTCATAACATAGTTGGACCTCAGCAAGCACGCGACCCCACTGTTTAGTAGGGTAATCTAATCACAAATTTGGCTACATGTTATCATCGGGTTTGTGGTCCCCAAAGACCTTTTCTTGAAATCATGGCCCAAATTAATAGTCTTACAACACAGCGTGGATCTTTCCAAGTGCGATGCCCCAGATTCTATTGTAATTAGATTAAAAAATACACTAATATATTGTACGCTTGCGGGAAATTTAGGGAACCATTTCAATGAAAGACTCTCTTTATAGTTAAGGCTTAACTTCGGTGCCTAACTAAACACTATCAACCATAGTAAGAGCTGCGTATGAAGCAATAGAGTAATGTGATCAAAAGGCAGTTAGTGGGGGTTTAATGAGTGCTGCGGGGTAACTTGAGCTTTAATTAGAACACGTTAATGATGATTGAATGCTGTTGTTTTTCTGATTGTTTAAAAGTATAACAAATAATACATTTTAGATTTACAGTTCTAAATATCCCTTTAAATAATTTATTTATAGTTAAGCATTCTTCGATGCCTAACTAAACACTCTCGACCATAGGAAGTTTTGGGTCTGAAGTAGTTTGTAAACTAATATGATAAATAGTCCGTTAATAGTTTTCTTGTTAGTGGGGGTTCAAGGTTGGAATTTCCCCCAATAAGTTATTCTAATTAAAGCTCATATTAGATGCCTAACTGATTTTAAATTTTTTCGATGACAATACATAATGTCTTTTAAAAGTTTGATTCTTTAATGAGAAGTATTAAACAGTTAAAAGCAGGTTAATCTGATCACACACTATGTTAATAGGCTACTCGCTGTCCTGCTTCAACGTGAAACAAGCATTAATTACGCGGGTTTATTTACTATTTTTTACATTAAACGTAAGCTGATTTGGGACAAGTTATGGGACCTTTCTTGTATAAACATCAACTACCATCCACCCTTCTTTCTGCAGCACTGTTTGACTTCATGGTTTATGTGTGCAAGATACAAGTAAAGTTGACAAACTTGAAAACATTTTGTGAGATTGTTTCGTACCTGATGGGAAATTTCCTTTAAATATCAGTTAAATGCTCAAGAATTGACATCATTTTTGATCTGTATGAAAGAGATGCCATCAAATCTTTAAAACAGTAAAGATAGTGAAGGTTGATCCTATTGTTGTTAAATTAAC
>NW_013774284.1:0-743 GCF_000517525.1 Limulus polyphemus
GTCAATAAGAAGACACAAGATTTAACAATACTGTGTACTGTCAATAAGAAGACACAATATTTAACAATACTGTGTATTGTCAATAAGAAGACACAAGATTTAACGATACTGTGTACTTTCAATAAGAATACACAAGATTTAACGATACTGTGTACTGTCAATAAGAATACACAAGATTTAACGATACTGTGTACTGTCAATAAGAAAACACAAGATTTAACGATACTGTGTACTCTCAATAAGAAGACACAAGATTTAACGGTACTGTGTACTGTCAATAAAAAGACACAAGATTTAACAATACTGTGTACTTTCAATAAGAAGACACAAGATTTAACAATACTGTGTTCTGTCAATAAGAAGACACAAGATTTATAAATACTGTGTACTATCAATCAGAACACACAAGATTTAACGATACTGTGTACTGTCAATAAGAAGTCACAATATTCAACGATAATGTGTACTGTCAGTAAGAAAACACAAGATTTAACAATACTGTGTACTATCAATAAGAACACACAAGATCTAACAATACTGTGTACTGTCAATAAGAAGACACAAGATTTAACAATACTGTGTACTGTCAATAAGAAGACACAAGATTTAACAATACTGTGTAGTATCAATAAGAAGACACACGATTTAGCAATACTGTGTACTGTCAATAAAAGACACAAGATTCAACAATACTGTGTACTATCAATAAGAAAACACACGATTTAGCAAGACTGTGTACTATC
>NW_013774285.1:0-1585 GCF_000517525.1 Limulus polyphemus
TTTTTTTTGTAATTTATATACTGTTAACTTGGAACATAAATTCTTACGAAGTTTTTACACATCCTTAGAGTTAATCAACATGTTCTGCTAAATTTAATTAATGAGCACGTGATTTTTATTCACTGGTCCGACTTCCTATTTTCAATTCACCTACCAACGTCTATTGTCCTAACCTTATCTGTTTGAATGATCCTAATTTCTTAATTGGACGTGCTTGTGTCATGAACGATTGGAACCTAAGTTTTTATTTTCTCCAAAAATCGGCCACAACGTTTTACCATGGTGCCTGTCGAAGATTTTTGAAATTTTTAAAAACCCTTATTATTCAAAAGTTTAACCCAGTTCTCAAACACAAGTGTTCTCGCTACAACTTACTTTTCCAGATATCTTATATTACATTCGATAGAACGTTATCATCTACACTTGTATTAACTGATAAAATTCTAATTTTGTGCCTTATTATTCAAGTAGTTACCAAATGACCTACATTTCATGTTACTTATTTTCCTACGTGTGTACCACCTAGTAATCTCCTATTTTATTTTAATATATATTCCAAATCAGTCTCCGTACAATTCTGGATATCTCATACAAAGGTTACGTCACTAATGGCGAGACCGACGGAGGTGAGTTGAAGATATTGTGAAAGAGTGCAGATTTTAATTCTTTGAAATTTACTAGTAATTTAGAATGTTTAATGGAAATAAAAAATATTTATATATCATACATATGTATTTGGGCATATTTAAACTTATTAAATTTTATTTTACAGAATAAAGTATTTCAAATTTCACTGATTAAAGATGTTCAAAGGGTGCCTCAAATGCTCCTTAGATACTTCCTATAATGCTTTATGAGTTTAAAAAAGAGAACTCTGCAGCCGAAGCGACTCTTATGGAGAAGAATGCCTGAATGAAAAAACTTGCAGAAGATGGTTTGCAACATTCAAAAATGGAAATTTCAGCCTTGAAGATGAAGACCGAACAGGACGTCCAGTTGAGTTTGATGATATGCTCCTTGTGGCATCACTTGAAGAAAATCCTGCAGTATCAGTTGAAGAATTGGCAATGAAGCTTGGTTCAAACCATACAACTGTTCATCGTCATCTTCAACAACTTGGAAAGGTTCCTAAACTTGGAAAATGGGTGCCTCATGAATTGTCTGAAGTGAACCGCAAATCGCGAGTTGAGATCTGCTCTTCTTTTCATTCTTGTAACCTTATCTCGCCCTTTTTGGATAGATTTGTGACTGCTGATGAAAAATGGATTTTTTATAAAAATGTTAAACGTCGTAGGCAATGGCTTAGTAATGGGGAAAAGGCCCAACCACAACCGAAAATGGAACTTCATGCGAAGAAGGTTCTTCTCTCTATCTGGTGGGATTGCAAAGGAATTATTCACTTTGAGTTACTGCCAACTAATGCGACAATCAATACTCAAGTCTATTGTCAGCAATTAGAGCGTTTGAACGCGACTTTAAAGAAAAAAAGACCTGTTTTAGTGAATCAAAGAGGAGTGGTGTTTCATCAAGACAATGCACGACCCCACACTGCAAAAATCACGTCCCAGAAGATTGAAGAACCTTA
>NW_013774286.1:0-957 GCF_000517525.1 Limulus polyphemus
AAAAGAAACTCTCTTAAAAAGTAAGCTAAGTCCGACGTCGCTCTTAGGCAGACAAAATCCGACCGAATTTATAACGTGCTACTCTTTCACAAACTTGTCGTACTCGTGCACGTTTAGTCTAAGAAAATCAACATACTGTTTAGGGTCTGCTACACATAAAAGGCGACACGCCTTAGCTGTCGTGTTTCGTTTCACCACTCTCTCAAGTTCGTGCAGGTTTTCTTTGCAAAATTATTTTCTTTAGAAATCTTACAAACAGAACCAGTCACGAAGAGTAATTTCACAACAGAGAAAAAAGCACACAAAACTACCAAAGAGAAGTAAATTTCCAACAAGAACCACAAAGATTTTAAATATTGGGATATTAAACAGAAGAGTTAAAAGGAAAGTTGTGAAATTCAAAATAAAGCGGTGTAAACAATCTTGAAGCAAACATCTTGAGCAGGAATAGCAACCAAGTTCTATGCTCGTCTCCCAGTCGCGAGAGAGAGCAATTGAAATGCAACAAGTACTGTAATAAAAGCTGTTGCAGTTTTAAACACACACACACTATGTTCCATTATTTATACTGTTTCTGTAAACATGAGAGAATTATTCCTCCCAGTGTTTTAAATGTACGTTGATCAATCTCCATACAATTCTATGGATATATATATATATATATATAAAAGGAGGAACGGGTGAGAAGAACGACTTCCAATTGTATTACGTACATATATAAATTATAAGTGAATAGCACAAACAAAAATGAGGTGAATTGAAATGTAATACAAAGTTTTACCGCTGATATCAGCTGATGTAGAAAACAAAATTAATCACCCGCATCTGTAAGTGATAGAAAGTAGGCCTATAACGAAAGAAAAACACGGGAGTTCCGGAAAATGAGAGAAATGGAAGAAGACCAAATCGTCGATAATGATTTGTATATCATTGGAAAAGTTTTCAGAGGGCCAATTG
>NW_013774287.1:0-743 GCF_000517525.1 Limulus polyphemus
TGGAAACGAAGTTACGGAAAGTTAACTAACAAACGGAGACGTAACAATACTTTAATATTAATCAATGTTCTTTTAATTATCTATCTACCTATCTTTCTATTAAACATAGTAACAAATAAAACTTGAAACATAATTCAGTGATGTGTTTGTTTGTTTTTTTGCATTTTAGGCCATTATATTTATATATAGTTTTGAATTATTTCCAATCTCAGACTCTTGAAGTTACATAATTAGGTAAACTGTTTCTAGTGGTTTGCGTTTAAGAAACTCAGTAGCGGATACAAAGAATGGAGGGGCACCTTGGGTTTATGGCATTTCCTGACTGCGAAGTAGGTGCAGATAAAGTACGTGTATATTTAAGTTTTCATGCTCTTGTGTAGAAACCACATCGGGTCAAGAAATAAATAGATAATCATAATAAAAGAAAACTCATTTCCCGAGCGCTCTTAAAAAGTGTACTTTCCTTGTTCAGGTCCCCTCTAATCATTTAAATTGGTAAGAAAATATGCGAGAGTACCCTACGAAATAATCTAGCGTTCACTACATACCTAAATCTACCGACAGAGGCCCTTCACGAAAGAATTCCCCCAGGGTGTTCACGTCATTACAAGACGTATAATATTTTTTGGTGTGGTCATGGACACTCCCAACATTTTTATTTTAGCTCCGCCCTTAATTTCTTTCTTTACAGCGTGTGATTTCATAAAATCCTTATTTACAACACGAAACATATATCCTGGTAT
>NW_013774288.1:0-830 GCF_000517525.1 Limulus polyphemus
AGGGTCTTAGTGTCTTAAGACACGGGAGACGTAGAGCAACAAACCTAGGAACATCTTTCAGTCAGGCTCTACACTATGAAATAATTCATATTCACTACAAAGTAATTTATTAGTTTTATTCACGAGAGACGTAGAGTAAGAAACCTAGGAACATCTTTCAGTCACGCACTACACTATGAAATAATTCATATTCACTATAAAGTAATTCATTAGGGTTTTTAGTGTCTTAAGCCACGGGAGACGTAGAGCAAAAAACCTAGGAACATCTTTTAGTCACGCTCTAAACTATGAAATAATTCATATTCACTACAATGTAATTTATTAGGGTTTTAGTGTCTTAAGAAACGGGAGACGTAGAGCAACAAACCTAGGAACATCTTTCAGTCAGGCTCTACACTATGAAATAATTCATATTCACTACAACGTAATTTATTGAGGTTTTTGGTGTCTTAAGCCACGAGAGACGTAGATAAACAAAACCGAGGGACATCTTTCAGTCACGCTGTACACTATGAAATAATTCATATTCACTACAACGTAATTTCTTAGGGTTTTAGTCTCATAAGCCACGAGAGACGTAGAACAACAAAACCTAAGAATATCTTTCAGTCACGCTATACATTATGAAATAATTCATATTCACTACAACGTAATTTATTGGGGTTTTTGGTGTCTTAAGCCACGAAAGACGTAGAGCAATAAAACCTAGGAACATCTTTCAGTTACGCTGTACACTATGAAAGTTGCTCTACGTCTCCAGTGGTTTAAGACAATAAAACCCTAATAAATTACGTTGTAGTGAATATGAATTAAAAACCTAGGAACATCTT
>NW_013774289.1:0-741 GCF_000517525.1 Limulus polyphemus
ATTACAAAACTTTGCCAATTCCTGTCCCAGTGTCCAGTTGTACTTTTGTACCATCCAATCAGACTGTGGGTGAAGTGGCATTGTCCTGGTCTTTTGGATGCCAAACAATTTACATCATTCTTGGAACACAGCTGATTCAAAGTTACGGCCTTGATCTGAATGCAGTTCATATGGCATACCAAATCTGAAGAAGAAGTCACTAATAGCCGAAGCTACAGTTGTAGCTTCCTGATTTGGTATTGCATATGCCTCAGGCCACTTGGTGAAATAATCCATAACCACACAAATATACTTGTTTCCCGTACGAGTTTGGGGCAGAGAACCAGCAATGTCGATGGCTACTCTTTCCATTGGTGCATCAACTTGATATAACTTCATTGGAGCACGTCCCTTATGCTTGGGTCCCCTTTTAGCACAGTATCTACTGCACGTCCTGCACCATTCTTCCACATCTTGCCTCATACCCATTCAGTAAAATCTGTGTCGTAGGTGACTCAATGTTTTCTTAACTCCGAGATGTCCTCCTGTTACAGTATCATGGGATTGACGCAGTACAACTTCTCGTAACGTTCTCGGTATAACCGTTTGCCAGGTCGTCACTTTCCCATCTGCAGTTTCCCATCTCCGGAGAAGAATACCATCTTCAAGCCTCAACTGGTCCCATTGTGCCAAATAGTTCTTTGTCACAGGGCTTAAACTAGACACCTTTCTCCCAAGCAGGGCGAAAACACTTGCTTTTAG
>NW_013774290.1:0-741 GCF_000517525.1 Limulus polyphemus
GTAATTGTCTAACTGCCATATACATGTGTGTATATATAACTGCTATTATTATGAACACCGACTGTTACGGTCGTTTATACAAGTGAATTATAACAATTCTTAGTTTCTATTTAATTTATTTACAAATCACGTTTTTACTGCAGAAATAAATAATACAACGTGTGAAAATTCGACAAAAATATATAGTTTTGGTATTTCATTCAATTTATATTTTTATCTAACCAAATAATGTCACCTTTTTTCAAAGGTTTTAACTAATCATCCAAAGTTTTCCACTTGCTAACATAATTCTCAGAACTCAACAAAACATTGAACAAAAAGTTACACAGCAAACATATTCAAAACACAAATTAAACAAATTTCCTTTAAAATATCAAAAAATATAACAGAAGTCCTGGTATTCCAAGCCACTGTCTAAAACTACAGTCTATCAACAAAATATACAGGAGTCGTGGTATTTCAAGCCACTGTTTAAAACTACAGGCTATCAACAAAATATATAGGAGTCGTGGTATTTTAAGTCACTGTCTAAAACTACAGGCTATCAACAAAATATACAGGAGTCGTGGTATTTCAAGCCACTGTTTAAAACTACAGGCTATCAACAAAATATACAGGAGTCGTGGTATTTCAAGCCACTGTCTAAAACTACAGGTTATCAACAAAATATACAGGAGTCGTGGTATTTTAAGTCACTGTCTAAAACTACAGGCTATCAACAAAATATACAGGGGTTATGGT
>NW_013774291.1:0-742 GCF_000517525.1 Limulus polyphemus
CTCCTGTTAAAGTATCATGGGATTGACGCAACACAACTTCCCATCACTTTCTCATCTCCGGAGAAGAATACCATCTTCAAGCCTTAACTGGTCCCATTGTGCCCAATAGTTCTTTGTCACAGGGCTTAGACTAGACACCTTTCTCCCAAGCAGGGCGCAAAACACTTGCTTTTAGGAAATCAATCACTGGCTTCAAATCTTGGTCTTTCTCCTGTTCTGCCTTAATATCTATATTTTGTTCCACTTTACCATCATCAACTCTTTCAGTCGGCTTGACTTCAGCTTGAAGGCACCTGATTAGTTCAACCTCTCTTTTGCAGCAATGTCTGCAATCATTTTTGCAGGGTCTTTGGCTCAGTCCACCAGCATTACCATGGGATTTTCCTTCTCTGTATTCAATATTATAATCATACTGGTCTATTTTTCCGATCCAACGTGCTAGTTGTCCCCCTGGGTTCTTTAATGATCTTAACCAGCGTAATGCAGCAAGGTCTGTCCTAATGGTAAACCTTGCACCATAGAGGTAAGGGTGGAAATATGTCAGACTCTTTACTATAGCAAGCACAGTAGTTCCTCTCTGATCTATTCAAAACCCTACTGAAGTAGGCCACCACATATTCGTTTTCGCCCACTTTCTGAGACATTACTGGCATCACAATCTAGTATGTATGGCAGTGAGGGATCTGGAATCTTTAAAAGTGGAGCAGAGGCCAATTTTTCCTTCAACGTCTTGAAAGAATGC
>NW_013774292.1:0-742 GCF_000517525.1 Limulus polyphemus
ATATAAGATAGATATAAAAATATGTCAACTAAACGAGTACATGATTCATTAAAGGTGTAATTATAAGGAATGACGCAATGAAAATATAATTATAGTCGCAATATAGCGATATGTATGTATATTTGTATAATTTATTATACTTTAGTAAATAGGGTGTACATAAAATTTGTACTTTAAATAACGAAGTGCTCCCAAATACCGTATTTTCTATAGTGTTTTTAGAATTGTAATGGTACCTTTTAGTATTTTTTAAAAATGCAACTGTTATTTTTCCTTCTTCCCGATTTGACCAAACTGGCTATAGGAAAACTAATAAGAGGGCGATATGAGAGTGAAGACGATGGAAAGCTATGTTCTCATGGTTTTGGTTGTTGTAAAGCGCAAAGCTACACAATGGTTTATCTTTGCTGTGCCCACCAAGGTTATTCAAACACGACTTTTAGTGTCGTAAGCCCTCACACTTTCCGCTGAACCACTGGAGGGCGCTAAGTTCTTAGAATTTTATAATTATGGCGCTGATATTATTCCATATTTCTTATGAACATTTTACTTAATTTTGAGTTATTTTGGGATTGCTATGACTAAGACGTCTGCCCGAAACGTTGTACAAAATACAGTAGAATATCATTTGTGTGTGCAGGTGTGTTCATTTATATATTTCCAAGAATTAAGACATTAATATGGCCCGGCATGGCCAGGTGGTTAGGGAGCTCGACTCGCAATCTGCGGGTTCGAATCCCCG
>NW_013774293.1:0-735 GCF_000517525.1 Limulus polyphemus
GAAAATCAGAATAAAAATCACACGTTTAAGAAGAACGTTTAACAGAACTATAGGAAAGCTAGGGATTTACTTAAAAACGAAAATAGGAAAAAAAAGACCCCCCCCCCCCACGTGGCACAGCAGTATATCTGCGGACTTACAACGCTAGAATCCGGGTATCGATACTCGTGGTGGGCAGAGCCCAGATAGCCCATTGTGTAGCTTTGTGCTTAATTACACACGAACAAACAAACAAGGAAATAAAAAATGGCTTATGATAAACAGTAGGCTGATAATGTTTAAATGTACATGAAGGATGTTTGAAGTATATTAAAAGTTAATAAAATGTTTAATGTAAAGTAGACCCTATGCTGATGTCGACAACAAGATGTTTGTTGAAGAGTATTAAATTTCTGAGCTTTAAAACGTTATTTTTATTTTTTTGTTTGTATAAGAGAGGATGTTAGCAACGATCTTGGCCATGAGCATTTCATGGAAGATATTGAAATTGAGTTGAATGATACATATGTTAATCCATTGGAGACAAGTAAAAATATTAATAAATTAAAGGTAGATAAAGCAAGGTTTTTCCTCAGGGTTTTAAAGGAGGTCAAATATCATATATGACTACTCTTCTCCTTCACATTTGGTATATCAGTGGCCAGGTGTCTGAGGATTGTGAAATTGCTAATTTTATTCCTATTTTTAGAACTTAGAAGTAATAGGAATTTTCCTAGAAAACATTGTCCATTTAAT
>NW_013774294.1:0-742 GCF_000517525.1 Limulus polyphemus
GGCCAGGGCAACTGCTGGATACCATTTTCTTCCTGCCATTTTTGGGTATTTCTAGCAGTGTGACACGGTGCTCCATCTTCCTGGAACAACGTTGTGTTCTTATCCACGAAGCCAGAGAAATAAAGTGCCAAGAGTCCTTCCTCCAATATTTCGACGTATTTCGCAAAATTTATTTTGCCAACGCACTCCACTAAGCTCCATCTCCCACCAACCCAAACAGTTCTCCAAACCATCACGCTGAAACCACCATGCTTCACAGTTGGCTGCAATCTGTTGAGCCAAAACTCTTGGTGAGGCAATCTCCAGACCCATGTCCTTCCACTGTCCGAAAATTGAGCGAATCTTGATTCGTCTGAGAACAATACGGTCTTCCAAAAGTCCATAGACTTGGTCATCATATCACTTGCCCACATCTTTCGTCTGACTATGTTGGCAGGTCTTAATGAGGACTTCCGTCTAGCTGCTCTGCAACGATAACCCAATCTGTGGAGAATCTGTTGAACAGATTTCGGGCTCATCCCACCAACTTTGGCCACTTCTGCAGTCGTTAATCTGGGATCCATTTCGATGCTCCTCTTGACAGCCCTTTTTGTCCTCTCCGATGGACCAGGACGACCCAGACGCTACTCAGTTGTTTCCTGAACTGCACGTTAATTCTGTTGACTATCGTAAGCGGAATTCCCAAATTCTGCAAAATTCGCCGCTGACTTATTCCACCATCTGCTTGACCAACTATCCTTCC
>NW_013774295.1:0-738 GCF_000517525.1 Limulus polyphemus
CAGGATGCCCACCTTATGAAGAGTTGCCTGAGAATGTGTCAGAGTTTGTGAAAGTGTTATCGGAAAGGATGGATGATATTCACCATCAAGTGCGTTCAAACTTGAAAACGTCTGCTGATTATCTTATGATAAGAGATCTACTGAAGTCAGCTTTGTACCAGGAGACAAGGTGTGGTTGTATAATCCCAGGAAGACCAAAGTGGAGTCTCCTAAGTTGTCTTCTCCATGGGAAGGCCCATATGACATAGTGGATCATCTCTCAAACGTGACTTTCCGGATAAAATGTGGTCGGAGAGGTAAGCCAAAGGTGGTGAATGCAAACAGGCTTTGGCATTATCATGGTCCAGGACATTTCAGTTGGGATGAAGTGAACAACGGAACAAATGACTCTGCTGAAGATGTGTCACCTGAAAAAGCCACTGTTGAAGAAGGAACTCTACTCGGTTTTGAGAAGGGAAACAGCGAAGCCCTTGATGAAGTTACTACCACTGATGCAACTGTTACCAATGATAGGACGTTTCCTGATGAAGCTGATGAACCCCACATGAAGCAGAAGCCAACGAGACTAGTACGGAAGAAGATACGTCCCGTAAAATTAAGAGACTTTGTTGAATTTTAATTTTTGTGTTTGTAGATTCTGTACGTTTAATTAAGTTATTGTTAATTGTTTATTGGTTTAATGCAAGTGGCTATAGTTCGGGACGAACAATACTAAGGAAGGGGCAGTGTTACGACAGC
>NW_013774296.1:0-743 GCF_000517525.1 Limulus polyphemus
ATTGTCATTCTCTATAGTTTAGCTATTTTAAAACATGCTTGGTACTGATCTACTACACGTAAACGTGTTGTCATTCTCTATAGTTTATAATTTTAAAACATTATTAATACTGACCTACTACATATAAGCAGATTGTCATTCTCTATAGATTAGTTATTTTAAAACATGCTTAATATTGATCTACTACATATAAACGTATTGTCATTCTGTATAGTTTAGCAAATTTAAAACATTCTTAATACTGATATACTACATATAAACGTATTGTCATTCTCTATGGTTTAGCTATTTGAAAACATGCTTCGTACTGTTCTACTACACATAAACGTATTGTCATTCTCTATAGGTTAGCTATTTTAAAACATGCTTAGTACTGTTCTACTACACATAAACGTATTGTTATTTTCTGTAGTTTATCGTTTTTAAAACTTTCTTAATACTGACCTACTACATATAAGCATATTGTTATTCTCTATAGATTAGCAAATTTAAAACATGATAAATTTTGATCTACTACGTATAAACGTATTGTCATACTCTATATTTTAGCAAATTTAAAACATGCTTAATACTGATCTACTTTATATAAATATATTGTCATTCTTTATAGGTTAGCTGTTTTATAACATGCTTAATACTGATCTACTACATATAAACGTATTGTCATTCTATATAGTTTAGCTGTTTAAAAAACATGCTTAATACTGTTCTACTACGTATAAACGTATTGTCATTCTCTATAG
>NW_013774297.1:0-739 GCF_000517525.1 Limulus polyphemus
GGTACTTTACACTAAGAGTATATTATATATTTTTAGTGAAAATACTGTGAAACGGTACTTTACACTAGGTGTATATTATATATTTATAGTGAAAGAACTATAGAGACAGTACTTTACACTACTTGTATATTACATATCTATAGTGAAAAGACTATAACGACAGTACTTTACTTTAGGAGTATATTACATACTTATAGTGAAAAGACTATAAAACGGTACTCCACACTAGGAGTATATTATATTTTTACAGTGAAAAGACTATAAAACGGTACTTTACATTAGAAGTATATTATATATTTATAGTGAAAATACTGTAAAACGGTACTTTACACTAAGAGTATATTATATATTTATAGTTAAAATACTGTAAACTGTACTTTACACTAAGAGTTTATTATATATTTATAGTGAAATACTAAAATACGGTACTTTACACTAGGTGTAAATTATATATTTATAGTGAAAATACTATACAACGGTACTTCACTTTAGGAGTATATTATATATCTATAGGGAAAGACTATAAAACTGTAATTTACACTAGGAGTATATTACATATATTTATTGTGAGAATACTATAAAGACGGTACTTTACACTACTAGTATATGATATATTTATAGTGAAAAGACTATAAAACGGTACTTTACACTAGGTGTATATTATATTTTTATAGTGAAAAGACTATAAAACGGTACTTTACACTAGGAGTATATTATATATTTATAGTTAAAATACTGT
>NW_013774298.1:0-1130 GCF_000517525.1 Limulus polyphemus
TATGACTGCGGACTTACAACGCTAAAAATCGGGTTTCGATACCCGTGGTGGGGAGAGCACAGATAGCCCATTGTGTAGCTTTGTGCTTAATTCAAACAAACAAACAAACTATTGCTGTCAAAATTACAGTAATAAAGTGGATTACAATAGAGGATTATATGTTTAATTACTATTGCTGTCACACAAGATAAGCTTTATACAAATACCGCGAGGGGGGGCTTTAATTAGGTGCAATACGGTATATAATTTTGAAAATTCATTCAAGACCCTTTGAGAAAAATATCAGGTTTTATTTTCTATTTAGAGAAAACTTTTCAATGTATGCTTTATACTGTAAACTCTTAGTCAAGATGTGTTGACGCAAAATCAGAATTACCAAACATTTTTGTATTAACCATAAACTAATAACTAAACATATTATAGATTTCAAATTTTCGACACTACATTTTCTAATAATATTTTTCATTTGTGAAGAATTAACTTATATTATTAAACAGCCAGAAACTTTGAATGAAAGAAAATATTGTTAGCAAAATATATTTTCACTTCTTAGCTTCATTTACGTACATAGGAAACCTTTGTAAATATAACCAAATTGTGATTTACAATAATTTTCATCATTGTCTAACAAATTTGTGTAGCAGTAGTTTTTGTTTGTTTGTAATTAAGCACAAAGCTACACAATGGGCTATATGTGCTCTGCCCACAACGGGTATCGAAACCTGGTTTCTGGCGTTGTAAGAAATATGTCAGGAAGTGAGTTTCTTACATTTGTATCTGGGTGCATTTTACTTTGGAATATGACCCTCCTGCTGTAAATTGACAATGTAGCAAATTTGTTGAATTTGTGTATCTAAAAATGATAAAGTGTGGAGTAAAGTGATATTTTTAAAAGCCCTTTTATATATATATATATATATAATTTTACTACTCCTACACTGCCCCTCAGTGGCACAGCGGTATGTCTGCGGTCATCACATCCAACCTCTTGTTCACAGTCAGCTTGTATTATATTAAGTTGTAGATTATTTTGAAGTAGTTTCAGTATTGCTAATCGAAATTTTGATTAAATTAGTTTTCGGTTCAAAGTAGTACCAACAGGTTAAGATATTTATATGGGATTATGGTAC
>NW_013774299.1:0-745 GCF_000517525.1 Limulus polyphemus
GTGGAGATTTTTTAAGATGTTATCATTTGATGAGGTTGTTTTATCCGAATCCCTTCAGGTAGAGTTCCTAGTTTCTATTCTTTGTGAGGCCCGGCATGGCCTGGTAATTAGGGAGCTCGATTCTCGCAATATGTGGGTCGCAGGTTCGAATCCCCGTCATACAAATCATGATCACCCTTTCAGCCGTGAGGGCGTCATAATGTGACGGTCAGTCTCACTATTCTTTGGTAAAAAGAGTAGCCCAAACGCTGGCGGTGGGTGGTGTTGACTAGCCGCCTTCTATCACTGCTAAATTAGGGACGGCTAGCGCAGATAGCCCTCGGGTAGCTTTGTGCGAAATTAAAAAAAAAAACAAATATAGAACTTTGTTTTTCGTAATGCAATAAAGCAAACCATGGACACACACCCGGATCTGATAGAGTTACGAACTTGGATCTCCATCCAACACGCACCCGGATCTTATAGAGTTAAGAACTTGGATCTCCATCCAACACGCACCGGATCTTATAGAGTTAAGAACTTGGATCTCCATCCAACACGCACCGGATCTTATAGAGTTAAGAACTTGGATCTCCATCCAACACGCACCGGATCTTATAGAGTTAAGAACTTGGATCCCCATCCAACACGCATTCGGATCTTATAGAGTTAAATACTTGGATCTCCATCTAACACGCACCCAGATCTTATAGAGTTAAATACTTGGATCTCCATCCAACACGCATTTGGATCTTATAGAGTTAAG
>NW_013774300.1:0-742 GCF_000517525.1 Limulus polyphemus
ACAATAAAAGAATATCCCCAAGGAAGCCTGATGCTTGTGGAAGCAGTCAAAGACCCATCCAGGCCAGCGGATGCGAAGATTGGAAGGTCATTTGTGGCAGGTCATCAAAGAGTACCCATAACAGTGGCCAATTTCTCTAAGTATGAGCAGACACTTAAGAAAGGGGCATTTTTGGGTGTGTGCCAGGAGGAAGAGCCAGTCAGTGTTAAGGCAAGAAATACAACCATAAAGAAAGAACATCCACTCCCTGAACATTTAACTGACCTCTATCAGAAGAGCATAGTCCATTTGTCATCATTACAGGCTCTTCAAGTTAGGGAACTCTTGGTGAATTATACAGACATCTTTTGAAAAGGAGATCATGATCTCGGCTGCACAGACCTTGGGGAGCACAGAATTAACACAGGCAATCACTGTCCAATAAAGATCCCTCCGAGGAGAATAGATCCGGCAAAGTGACAAGAGACAGAAAAGGTCATGAATGGCATAATTAAGGAAGGGACAATCGAGAAATCAAATGATCCCTGGTCAGCTCCCGTCCTGTTATTTCAGAAGAAGGATGGGACCCAACGTGCTATGTGGACTTCAGGGCTCTTAACAGTATAACTGAAAAAAACTCATACCTGCTGCCAAGAATTGATGATACTCTTGATACACTAAGTGGAGCCAGGTGGTTTTCAACTTTAGACTTAAAGTCAGGTTTCCATCAAGTGAAAATGGCTAAAGCAGATAAACCTAAGAC
>NW_013774301.1:0-955 GCF_000517525.1 Limulus polyphemus
TATATATATATATATATATATATTGTACTTTTGGTCAAGCATGTTTCTTTATCGCATGCGCACTTTCATGATTGACGTTTTGGAACATTTTTTTTTATCTAGTTCCATATGTTTTGTTCATATGAAGAGACATTTTTACAGTTAAATTGTTTCTCTGTTTGTACTTTAGTTTACTCCAAATTTGGTAAATTATCTAGAGTGTTTTTTATTTAATACGAATTTTACAATATTTTTAATTATACAACTTTAGTCTGTATTTCAGTCTGTGATATGTTCTTAATTCTTTAGCAGTAATTTTCTCGTTTCTTGGTCCCCCGCTGGGACAGCAGTAAGTTTATGAATTTACAACGCTATAATCAGGAGTTCGATTCTCGTTGGTGGACACAGCAGATGGTCCGATTTGTGTTTGCTTTAAAAAACACACAATCTCCTTTTTTGAGGACGAAAAAAGTTACTAGTTTTAGAACTACCTTTCATGACATGTAATGCTGTAGGACTAGTATTTAGATCTTGCATTCTTCATGTGTCTAGTTGATCCTTAGCCTTTAAAACTCGTGCATTGAGAAACTGAAAGAGAAACCAAATGTTTCATGTGGTTGTTTTGTTTAGTTTTGATATTAGACCTCAAGGTGTGTGATACTGAAAAGTTTTTATTATTTGTAGAAAGTAGACCTCAAGCTGTGTGATACTGAAAAGTTTTTAATATTTGTAGAAAGTAGACCTCAGGGTATGTGATACTGAAAAGTTTTTATTATTTGTAGAAAGTAGACCTCAAGGTGTGTTATACTGAAAAGTGTTTATTTGTAGATAGTAGACCTCAAGGTGTGTGATACTGAAGAGTTTTTATTATTTGTAGAAAGTAGACCTCAAGGTGTGTGATACTGAAAAGTTTTTATTTGTAGATAGTAGACCTCAAGGTGTGTGATACTGAAAAGTGTTTATTTGTAGATAGTAG
>NW_013774302.1:0-743 GCF_000517525.1 Limulus polyphemus
GCTAGTATTAGATATTTTTTGGAACACTGGATCATCTGGAGAGCTAGTATTAAATATTTTTTTGGAACACTGGATCGTCTGGAGAGCTAGTATTAAATATTTTTTTGGAATACTGGATCGTCTGGAGAGCTAGTATTAAATATTTTTTTGAAACACCGGATCATCTGGAGAGCTAGTATTTAAATTATATAGAAAACTAAGAATAAATGAATTTTCTAGAAGATTCACAAACTTATTTTTAGCTTTTACATCGCTGCTAAGAAACTCACAAATCATGCATGAAGTACTTTGTATCTCTTACCATTGAACTCCAGAAATTTAATGTTAAACAGACGTTATTAACTCACTAATATAACTTGAACAATAACTGAACTCGATTTTCTGAATCAACGATCTAAGATGGTTAAAACAGACGTAACGTGATCTCTTCTTTTTATCGACTTTTGAATTAAACCGAAACTCAGTCCTGTTTATAATGGTAATTTATGCATAATAGTTCTGACGCAAATTACGCGTACTGCAAGGAAACTATGAGCGTGGGAGGTGTGTGTGGTGGGGGGGGGGGTAATTTCTAAAGGGAAAAAGCTGTTGTCTCATCTTTTCAGCGTTTATACATTTATAACTTTCACGAGCTTTCTGCTGTAAAAACAAACACACATATATTTGTTTATAATACCTCTTTATAACAATGATACTGTGTTTTTGTTTTTCGCGCTACAACCTCAGTTGTGGAACATTATTCA
>NW_013774303.1:0-740 GCF_000517525.1 Limulus polyphemus
TGTCTTCAGCAGCGTCATTTGTTCTGTTGTCCACTTCGTCCCAACTGAAATGTCCTGGACCGTGATAACGCCAAAGCCTGTTGGCATGCACCACTTTTGGCTTACCTCGCCGACCACATTTTATCTGGAAAGTCACGTCTGAGAGACGATCCACTATGTCATATGGGCCTTCCCATGGAGAAGACAACTTAGGAGACTTCCCTTTGGTCTTCCTGGGATTATACAACCATACCTTGTCTCCTGGTACAAAGTTGACTTCAGTAGATCTCTTATCATAAGTTAATTTTATTGAATCAGCCGACGTTTTCAAGTTTGAACGCACTTGATAGTGAATATCATTCATCCTTTCCGATAACACTTTCACAAACTCTGACACATTCTCAGGCAACTCTTCATAAGGTGAGTGTCCCGTATACTTGGGTCCCCTTTTAGCACTACATGTACTGCATGTTCGGCACCATTCTTCCACATCTCGCCTCATACCTATCCAGTAAAATCTTTGTCGTATGTGACTCAATTTCTTCTTAATTCCGAGATGTCCTCCTGTTAAATTATCATGGGATTAATGCAGCACAACTTCCCATAACTTCCTCGGTATAACTGTTTGCCAAGTCGTCACTTTCCCATCGGTAGTTCCCATCTCCATACAAGAATACCACCTACAAGCTTTAATTGGTCCCATTGTGCCCAATAGTGCTTTGTCACAGGACTTAGACTAGACCCCTTCTCCCAAGCAGGGC
>NW_013774304.1:0-742 GCF_000517525.1 Limulus polyphemus
AGAACCCAAAATCAGTCAAAAGTCTAGAGGGCTAGGTTCAGGACGAGAGTCCGTGCTAAAGGGAAGAGCTTGCAAGAGCTGGCACAGGACTTGGAAAGCATGGCACACAAGACCTACGCAACTGCACAACCCGATCTCCTCAAGTTGTTGCTGAGGGATCAGTTCGTACATGCCTTGGACAGTCTACAACTTAAGGTACAAGTGAAGTAAGCACACCCCTCTACCATGCAGGATGCAATGGTCAGACCTCTCGAATTTGAATCTTACATTAAGTCCAGCACAAAGGTACCAAGGTTGGTACAGTCATATGGATTCAAGGCCAGAAAAGGTCAGCTCTCAGAGAAGTTTGAGGGATTTTGCTGGCATTGTAACAAACCTGGGCACAAGAGAGCTCATTGCTGGCAACTTCAACACAGGGGGAGATGATACAGTAGGAAAGGCTGCTACCCAGAAAAATTGTTGGAACTGTGGGGAGCAAGGACATCTGAGGAGCCAGTGTAGGAAGAATATTACCAACAAGTCAGCCTTAAGGAGACCAGTAGTGGTTGGTGTTGAGGGACACTCACCAACCCCTATCATGAAAGTCCCTACAGCTAGGTGTAAAATGCCAAGCACACACAGCGTCTATGTGACAGGAAAGCTGGATAGCCAAAGGTGCAACTTTGTCATAGACTCTGCGTCTCAGCAAACCCTTGTGAGCATCAAGGTGTTAGATCACGAAGGAGTACCAGCAGCCATACAG
>NW_013774305.1:0-1110 GCF_000517525.1 Limulus polyphemus
GGAACAGGAGAAAGACCAAGATTTGAAGCCATTGATTTATTTCCTAAAAACAAGTGTTTTGTGCCCTGCTTGGGAGAAGGTGTCTAATCTAAGCCCCGTGACAAAGCACTATTGGGCACAATGGGACCAGTGAAAGCTTGAAAATGGTATTCTTGTCCGGAGATGGGAAACTACAGATGGGAAAGTGACGACTGGGCAAACAGTTATACCGAGGAAGTTACGGGAAGTTGTGCTGCGTCAATCCCATGATAATTTAACAGGAGGACATCTCAGAATGAAGAAGACATTGAGTTAGATACGACAAAGATTTTACTGGATAGGTATGAGGCGAGATGTGGAAGAATGGTGTAGGACATGCAGTACATGTAGTGCTAAAAGGGGACCCAAGCATAAGGGATGGCCACCTTATGAAGAGTTGACTGTGAATATGTCAGAGTTTGTGGAAGTGTTATCGGAAAGGATGGATGATATTCACCATCAAGTACGTTCAAACTTGAAAACGTCTGCTGATTCGATGAAGTTGACTTATGATAAGAGATCTACTGAAGTCGGGTTTGTACCAGGAGACAAGGTATGGTTGTATAATCCCAGGAAGACCAAAGGGAAGTCTCCTAAGTTGTCTTCTCCATGGGAAGGCCCATATGACATAGTGGATCGTCTCTCAGACGTGACTTTCCGGATAAAATGTGGTCGGCGAGGTAAGCCAAAAGTGGTGCATGCCAACAGGCTTTGGCGTTATCACTCATTTGTTCTGTTTTCCACTTCGTCCCAACTGAAATGTCCTGGACCTAGTAACTTCATCAAGAGCTTCACCGTTTCCCTTCTCAAAACTGAGTAGAGTTTCTTCTTCGACGGTGGCTTCTTCAGGTGGCACGTCTTCAGCAGCGCCCACTGATGTGACTGTTACCGATGATAGGACATTTACTGATGAAGCAGATGAACCCCACATGAAGCAGAAGCCAACGAGACGGAGACCAGTACGGAAAAAGATACGTCCCGTAAAATTAAGCGACTTGGTTGAATTGTAATTTTGTGTTTGTAATTCTGTACATTTTAATTAAGTTATTGTTATTGGTTTATCATATGTGGTTATTGTTCGGGACGAACAAT
>NW_013774306.1:0-742 GCF_000517525.1 Limulus polyphemus
GGGGTTCTGGGACAGCGGCCCTCTCAGCCCTTGTATTCTGGTACTAACACGAAAGGATGAAATTTTGTTGATATTCACCGGTGCTTATTCTTTTAAGCGATACTAGTATCGGAACTTATGTTTTAAGACGGTACCAGTACCGTAACTTATATTTCAAGGCAGGAATAGAACCGGAACTTATTTTCAAGGCTGTACTGGTACTGAAATTTATATTTTAAAGCGGTACTAATAACGGAACTTATTTTTTAAGGAGGTACTAGTACCACAATATATATTTTAAGGCGGTACTAGTACTAGAACTTATGTTTTAAAGCGGTACTAATAACGGAATTTATTTTTTAAGGAGGTACTAGTACCACAATATATATTCTAAGGAGGTACTGGTACCGGAACTTATGTTTTAAAGCGGTACTAATAACGGAACTTATTTTTTAAGGAGATACTAGTACCAGAACGTATTTTTTTAAGGCAGTACTAGTAACAGAACTTATTTTTAAGACGGTACTAGTACCACAATATATATTTTAAGGCGGTACTAGTACCAGAACTTATCTTAAAGCAATACTGGTACCGGAACTTATGTTTTAATGCGGTACTGGTATCGGAACTTATGTTTTAAGGCGGTACTAGTACCGGAACTTATTTTTAATGCAGTACTGGTATCGGAACATATTTTTAAGGAGGTACTGGTACCGGAACATATTTTTAAGGCAGTACTGGTACCGGAACGTATTTTTTAAAG
>NW_013774307.1:0-742 GCF_000517525.1 Limulus polyphemus
GTTGCTGAGGGATCAGTTCGTAGATGCCCTGGACAGTCCACAACTTAAGATACAAGTGAAGCAAGCACACCCCTCTACCATGCAGGATGCAATGGCCAGAGCTCTCGAATTTGAATCCTACGTTAGGTCCAGCACAGAGGTACCGAGGTTGGTACAGTCATCTGGATTCAAGGTCAGAAAAGGTCTGGTTTCAGAGAGGTTTGAGGGACTTTGCTGGCACTGTAATAAACGTGGGCACAAGAGAGCTCAATGCTGGAAACTTCAACACAGAGGAGGTGCCACAGCAGGAAAGGCTGGTATCCAGAAAGGTTGTTGAAACTGTGGAAAGCACGAACATTTGAGGAGCCAGTATAGGTAGAATATTACCAACAAGTCGGCCTCAAGGAGACCAGTAGTGGTTGGTGTTGAGCGACGCCCATCAACCCCCATCTTAAAAGTCCCAACAGCTAGGTGTAAAATACCAAGCACACACAGTGTCTTTGTGACAGGAAAGCTAGATGGCCAAAGGTGCAACTTTGTCATATACTCTGCGTCTCAGCAAACCCTTGTGAGCATTAAGGTGTTAGATCACGAAGGAGTACCAGAAGCCATACAAAAGCTTTATGGTGTGACAGGACATTCTACAAGGTTGTGGGGACCAGTGTGGGTAACTGTTGAGCTCATGAGCATAAAGGACAGACAGGAAGTATACTTGACTGACATTGAAGATGAATGCATCTTAGGATTGGACTATCTACTACCG
>NW_013774308.1:0-741 GCF_000517525.1 Limulus polyphemus
AATTTTTTTATTTTAGCATTGAGCAATACTTTTATGTAGATCGGCCCAAAATTGAGTTGGACTATCGGCCCACCGGGACAAGTCCCGGTATCCCGATAGGCCAATCCGCCCCTGTTGATAACTTTAGCTATAATATAGTTAGCTGTATTTTCGCTATCCTCATTCGTGCTTTTTTTTTACCTTTTGATTGTTTTTATTTTATTTATTGTTTGCCTAAATCATCGTTTACGTTCTCTATCGTGCAGTTAATTAAAATTTAATAATTTTATTTATATATAAACCTGAGTTAGTAGGAGCTAAATGATTAGCAACATTTGTTCAAATACAAGTCAAAACGAGTCTGTGCTCATAGAAACAATGACTCTTTAGTCAGACGAAAATATTGCGGTTCTCGGCATCTTAGAGGTCAATAGCAATGACGAAAATTTAATACAGGTTTTGTTAGGCCTAACAATGACGAAAAGATAACATAGGATTTGTTGGGCCCAACAATGACGAAAATTTAATATTGGATTTATTGGGCCCAAGACCATGAATTCTAGGTATTTTGGAGTAAAGCCAAAAATCAGGCCCAGCGACAGGGGGACAAAAGGGGCAACTCCCCAGGGGCCCGGGCGAATGAAACCTGGTTACGCCATAAAACCCGCAAAGCACCTTTATACTACATATTGATTTAATCATAAAAAGCACAGTTTTGGGCTTTTCTTTGCATACAGACACTTGATACATCAAGAATGATTG
>NW_013774309.1:0-1275 GCF_000517525.1 Limulus polyphemus
AAGCCTGAAATATTCAGAATATTTTATAAGGTAAGAAGGTAAAAGAATCAGATAAAACTTTCGGGCAATGCATAAAAACATTAATATTAATTTCAAAATTGAAGGTTTGTAAATTTGAAATAATATTTTACTTTTTTTAAAGTTATATCAAGGACACGTGTTTTTTAGAGTAATTCCAGGTAGATATGGAACATATTTAATCCTGAGTGAAGAGTAATCCCAGATAGATGTGGAACATATTTAATCCTGAGTGAAGAGTAATCCCAGATAGATATGGTACATATTTAATCCTGAGTGAAGAGTAATCCCAGATAGTTATGGAACATACTTAATCCGGAGTGAAGAGTAATCCTAGACAAATATGGAAGAGATATAATCCTGACTGAAGAGTTATCTTAGACAGATAAGTAACAGATATAATCCTGAGAGAAGAAGAATCCCAGACAAATATGGAACAGATATAATCCGGAGTGAATAGTAATCCCAGATAGATAGGGAACAGATATAATCCTGACTGAAGAGTAATCCTAGACAGATATGGAACATATATCCTGACTGAAGAGTTATCTTAGACAGATATAATCCTGAGAGAAGAAGAATCCCAGACAGATATGGAACAGATATAATCCCGTGAAGATAACAGTTTAGATGTGGAACATATTTAATCCAGAGTGAATAGTAATCCCAGATAGATATGGAACAGATATAATCCGGGGTGAATAGTAATCCCAGATAGATATGGAACATATTTAATCCTGAGTGAAAAGTTATCCTAGACAAATATGGAACATATATAATCCGGAGTGAATAGTAATCCCAGATAGATATGGAACAGATATAATCCGGAGTGAATAGTAATCCTAGACAGATATGGAACAGATATAATCCTGAGAGAAGAAGAATCCCAGACAGATATAATCCTGAGTGACACATAATATGTGTGAAGATAACAGTTGTTGCGATGAATTAATTTTTCAGAAAACTGTCGAATCAGCAAGCCCCCTAGTGGCACAGCGGTATGTCTGTGAACTTACAATACTAGAAACCGGGTTTCGATACCCGTGGTATGCAGACCACGGGTAGCCCTTTGTATAGCTTTGCGCTTAACTACAAACAACCGAATCAGCAAATTAATTTTCTTGAGCCCCCCCCCCCCCCCCAACTGGCGCAGTGGTATGTCTGCGGACTTATAGCGCTAGACTTATAACGGGTTTCGTTACCCGTGGTGGGCAGAGCACAGATAGCCCATTGTGTAGCTCTGTGCTTAATTCCAAA
>NW_013774310.1:0-739 GCF_000517525.1 Limulus polyphemus
GAGGCCTTGTTTCTCTTCTTCTATTCAAACAGCATTACATGCCGAGTGTGTGTCTCGTCGTTGCCATCACTATAAGGGATTAGAGTATTCTAAACTTTACATATTGTATAGGCTACACTAGCGTGACGTTTAGGCGGTTCATTTAACTATTATACATGATGTACCCTTTTTTTGGGGGCGGGGTTAATGAAAGTGTTCTAAAACGCGACATTAATTTATTGACGACCTAATATATAACCAGTGTTGACAGTGAGACGGGTAGTCAGTTTGTTTAAACAGATAGTTAGTTAGTTATATATTTTTTGCTATATTAGCACTAGGAAGGTTAATTATTTTATTTTAACTGTATTGGTAGTGAGATTGATAGTCATTTTCTTTATATTGTGTAGATTTTGATCACTTACTTTACGTTGAGACAAAGGTAACTAGTTTAATTAAATTATGCTTGCAGTGTCAGAGAGAAAATAGCTTGTTTAAATTATATTACCAGTGAAACAAATAATTAGAATGAATGATGTTGAGAGTGAAGAACAACAGCTGGACCGTTTGAAATATATTGATACTGAAACAGAATATTAATTTGTTTAACTTCTTTTGACGGTGAAACATGTAAACATTGTGTTGACTTCTTTACATTGAACATCCTTTGACAGTAAAACAAATATATAATTTGTTTAACTTGCTTTGACAGTAAAATCAGATAGATAATTTGTTTAACCTCTTTTGACAGTGAGACAGG
>NW_013774311.1:0-739 GCF_000517525.1 Limulus polyphemus
TGTGTCAATAAGAAAATTGGCACCCTAGTGGGGGGAACCGCACTACTTTCAGAACAGGTATTCTCTTCACCAGGAGCTAATTCATGTACTGTGGGTGAAAATTTACATGATTTATCATCATTACTGGCCAGGCTCCAACCAGATAGGCAAAGTTCCACTGCTCAAAGTTCGAATTATAGGGTTACGGCACCTTTTAAAAACTCTGTTAATAATCTAACTTTAAGACTCTTCGAGCAAATGCTCTTTTTCAAGCCAGAAACAAGCCTGTCAGTTAATGACAATTACAGGAACATTTTGGAATTTATGTTATGCCCCCTCTAACACTACTATCTAAGGACCACTATCAGTAAAGAAATAATTTTTAAATTTGGTTGTTTAAGTCCTTTGGGTATTAAAACAGTTTAGCTTTTCTATAAAATTTTTAATACCCTTCTTTTATTATCTTAAAATGTTTAAGTTATTTATTTCTTTGCTCTGTAAAGTTGTTCTATATTTCTAATAGTTTTTAATACTGTTTTTTAATCACCAGCTCTATTTTATTATTGTTTTTACTATATTGTTTAATTCTCGTAGTTCTGTCTTGCATTACTATTCTATTTTGTGTATTGTTTCATTCTAAAATGTTCCTGTAATTGTTATTAATCAATAGGCTTGTTTCTGGCTTGAAAAAGAGTGTCTGCTCAAAACGTTGCCAAGTTAATAAATTATTATCATAGTTTTTAAAGGTGATTTTTTCTCT
>NW_013774312.1:0-943 GCF_000517525.1 Limulus polyphemus
TTAAACTCGTTATAATATTACCAAAAACGTCAATTAAACTATAAAACAATCTATAGTCTAACCAACAACATCAGCTACCATATCAAACATGCTATAGTATTACCAAAAATGTCAGATAGACTATAAACAATTTATAGTATTACCAACAACGTCAGATAGACTATAAAACAAGCTATAGTATTACCAACAACGTCAGATAGAGAATTAAACTCGTTATAATATTACCAAAAACGTCAATTAAACTATAAAACAATCTATAGTCTAACCAACAACATCAGCTACCATATCAAACATGCTATAGTATTACCAAAAATGTCAGATAGACTATAAACAATTTATAGTATTACCAACAACGTCAGCTAGACTATCAAAAACGCTATAGTATTACAAACAACGTAAGCTGGACTATAAAACAAACAATAGTATTACCAAAAACATCAGTTAGACCATTAAACAAGCTATAGTATTATCAACAACGTAAGCTAGACTATAAAACACGGTATAATATTACCAACAACGTCAGCTGAACCATTAAACAAGCTATAGTATTACCAACAACGTCAAATATACTATAAAAAACAATATAGTATTACCATCAACGTCAAATAGACTATAAAAAAACGATATGGTATTACCAAAAACGTCAATTAAACTATAAAACAAACTATAGTGTTACCAACCACGTCAGCTAGAGAATAGAACACGTTATAGTATTACCAACAAGTCAGTGGAATAAAAACATAGTATTACCAACAACGTCAGATGGACTATAAAACAATTTATTGTACTCCAAACAACGTCTAGTATACTATCAAACAAACTACTGTACTCTCATTAACGTATGCTAGAGTATCAAACAAGTTAGTTTACTCCCATCAACGTCTGTTTTACTATTAAGTAAATTACTGTACTTACATCAACGTCTACTAGACTTCCAAACAAG
>NW_013774313.1:0-741 GCF_000517525.1 Limulus polyphemus
ATCAACCAGTTGGTGGTCTGTTAGTTCAGTTGAATAAATATCATATATACTAAAAAAAAAAGCAATTAAATGACTATTTAGCGTTATTTGTTAAGGTAGACCTATCGCTCAGTGAACCTTAGTTTAACAACTGAAATGTCTAGAACTTGTAATCCAGAAAACTAAAACGCTTTTGTTATCATTAAGTGGAATAGACTTAGTACTGCTACAAAAATATCCATAACGCATGTACTTCATTTTGACTTACAGTCGCAGAAATCCAGGCTCGTTTGTCTATAGGCCTATCTCATAAGTTCAAAAATGACTTAAGTTAAAATCCTATATCGATATCCATGTATAATTATTTAAAAGAGAGCATAGCAACTTTGTTAAACTTTCTATTAGGTCTTTATACAACGATAGTATGAATTGGTGATTATTATGTAAAGATCATTTAAACTTTTTTTAAGTAAAAATAATGGTGCCCTCTAATTTTCAACGTTTATTTTTCCTTCTACATACTGGATCAAGTCAACGTCTTAACGATAGAAGTTTTTCTAATGAAATCAATTTCAGATCTAAAAACATTATACTTCAAAGCCCCCGTGAACCGTGTTTCTCCTCTAACCTATGAAATAACATACGAAAGTATGTTTTCAGGAGACTAACATTTATAAAGCACATTGCACTTTACAATAATAATAAATAAAGCCGCAACGTTATATCAAATCACGAATGTAAATCTAGTTCACTGGCAAACTT
>NW_013774314.1:0-742 GCF_000517525.1 Limulus polyphemus
TTTTATGTAGTAAAATCATACACTAAATTATAATACACATGAAATAAAAGAATGTTTTTAATTGTGTCGTGTAATATTACGTCGGTTTTGCGTGGGACTTCTTTAATTGTGTCGTGTAATATTACGTCGGTTTTGCGTGGGACTACTAGTTCTGACTCGTAAGGGGCTTACCACACGGTCCTAGTTACAAGTGGACCTTTCATGAGTTTCAACTGTGTATCAAGTGGACCTCTGGGTCCAAAAAAATTTCGTTTTGTGCATATTCCGAGTGAGGTGGGCCAATACGAGTTTGGACTGAGTATCACCAAACGGACCCCTGGACACACACACAAAAAAGTATTAATTTTCAAGACCGTAGCTGGTTCTTAATTTACATAGTCTATTCCATGAAGGAAAGCCTCTCCAAGGTGAAAAACTTGTCTGTGGCCTGATCACAGAAATGGACTTTTCATGAGTTGGCAACAAGAAGAATCAGGCGGAATCCTGACCCATAATTCCCATTATTTACTATTCCTTTCTCTCCTTTTTATTTTCTTTTATATAGTAAAAACCCTTGAGAACTCAACGAACAGCTTTAACAGTTATATTCAAGAACTGACGATCACATAGAACTAGTGACTAAAGACGAAATGGGCGCATAGGATATCCTATGCACATGACATTCAAGATCTCAGTAAGCTTCAGGTGGTTTCTCAACACGTTTTACAAAAGGATGGCCCGGTATGGCCAGGTGGTTAGAGCG
>NW_013774315.1:0-1219 GCF_000517525.1 Limulus polyphemus
TGCATGTCTTCAAGTCTATCAAATATCGTGTCGAAGATAAAGCTCCACGTCTCCAAGTCTATCAAATATCGTGTCAAAGGTAAAGCTGTACGTCTCCAAGTCTATCAAATATCGTGTCGAAGGTAAAGCTGCACGTCTCCAAGTCTATCAAATATTGTGTCGAAGGTAAGCTGTACGTCTCCAAGTCTATTTTATATCGTGTCAAAGGTAAAACTGCATGTCTTCAAGTCTACCAAATATCGTGTCACAGGTAAAGCTGCATGTCTCCAAGTCTATCAAATATCGTGTCGAAGCTGTATCACTTCAGGTCTGTAGTATCACTTTGTTTATTTTTTCTATCGAGTTATTTTGCATATAATATTTATATCATTACGTTATTTTGCATATAACATATATATCATTGAGTTATTTTGCATATAACATATATATCATTAACTTATTTTGCATGTAACATATATATCATTAAGTTACTTTGCATATATCAAATATATCATTCAGTTATTTTGCATATATCAAATATATATATCATTTATCATAAAAACTGATGTTGTCACGTTAGTAGAAACGTTTTATCCTAGAAACCAATCAATAAATTACATATTTAATTTAATTATCGTTTTACACTGGCTTACACTATCATTTAATATACATCTAGTATGTCTAAACATATATCAATGTATTATATATATATAGTGTATTTAGATGTTTAAATCTATCATTGTATGATTTTTATAAACTTGATGGATAGTTTCAAAATCCCCATGTTCTTTAGCCACACGCTTCTTTTGTTTAATATAGTCTGGTAAACAGCCGGTAGTCGTCACCGATAGTCTGGTTTACAGACAGTAGTCGTCATCGATAGTCTGGTAAACAGCCAGTAGTCATCACCGATAGTCTGGTAAACAGCCAGTAGTCGTCATCGATAGTCTGGTTTACAGCCAGTAGTCGTCATCGATAGTCTGGTAAACTGCCAGTAGTCGTCATCGGTAGTCTGGTTTACAGCCAGTAGTCGTCATCGATAGTCTGGTAAACAGCCAGTAGTCATCACCGATAGTCTGGTAAACAGCCGGTAGCCGACACCGGGTAGTCTGGTAAACAGCCAATAGTCGTCCCCGGTAATCTGGTAAACAGCCAATAGTCGTCACCGGTAACCTGGTAACCAGCCAATAGTCGTCATCGGTAGTCTGGTAAACAGCCAATAGCTGACACCGGGTAGTCT
>NW_013774316.1:0-1750 GCF_000517525.1 Limulus polyphemus
GCCTTCCCTCTAGTCTTACACTGCTAAATTAGGGACGGCTAGCGCAGATAGCCCTCGTGTAGCTTTGTGCGAAATTCGAAAACAAACAAACAAACAAACTTTTTTGGGGTAATACGAGTGATCTAATTTGTCATTAATGAGTAATCTCGAAATAGTTAAAGTTAAAAAAGTATGTCAAAATAAGCAAGTAACAACATGTCACAGTAAGTTATAAGATCGAGTGTTAAGTATATAACATTTTAACTTAATATATAGAGTTAAGTAAATCATGTTTTTAACTTACCGGAAGTTAAGTATATAACATTATTTGCTAATATGGGTCGTTAAGTGTATGATATTTTAGCTTAATATGGTATGTGTGCCCCCCCCCCATGACACAGCGGTATGTCTGCGGACTTACAACGCTAGAAACCGACTTTCGATACCCGTGGTGGGCAGATCACAGATAGCCCATTGTGTAGCTTCATGCTTAACACCAAACAACAACAATTAATATGGTGTGTTCAGTATATAGCGTTTTAACTTAATATGGTATGTTAAGTTGGTTTTATAAATACGCACAAGTCAACAGTGAGTGACATCGTCTGTCATCGGCTTATCTGGACTCCTTGGAACTGGGATTAGTAGCTGGAAGTAAATTTGTTCATTAATACTTTTTAATATTCCAATACTGTCGTGTCATATTTTTTATAAAATATTCGGTCAACCCACTGTTAGTTATCACAATATAAAATATTCGGTCAACCCACTGTTATTTATCACAATATAAAATATTCGGTCAACCCACTGTTAATTATCACAATATAAAATATTCGGTCAACCCACTGTTATTTATCACAATATAAAATATTCGGTCAACCCACTGTTAATTATCACAATATAAAATATTCGGTCAACCTACTGTTAGTTATCACAATATAAAATATTCGGTCAACCCACTGTTAATTATCACAATATAAAATATTCGGTCAACCCACTGTTAATTATCACAAACTAATTACACAGGCCTGCAAATTTAAACTTCATTAAAGTTGTTTTAATTTTAATAACAGATTTTCTATAAACAAGCTTCGCAGATATCGAAAATAATATTCATTTTTTCATAAACTCTTACTTAGATCAAATTAGTATTTCGTTTACCACAATGAACATTTTTCATTATTATGTTTGTTAACAAAAATATAAACGAACCACATTAAGTTAAAGCTTTATATACTTAACACACCATATTAAGTTAAAGCTTTATATACTTAACACACCATATTAAGTTAAAGCTTTATATAGGTTCTCATATGACTATACCACGAGGTGTAGAAAAATGTAGATGTCAGTTGCAGCCGGAGACACTCTTACGCAATAAAAGAGGAAAGCTATAAAAGAACAAAAGAAATCATCATTAAAGCTTGTTTGTTTGCAGTTAAACACAAAGCCACACAATGGGCTATTTGTGCTCTGCCCGTCACGGGTATCGAAACCCAGTTTTTAGCTTTATAAGCTTTTGACCTTTAACATTAACCATAGGAAGCCAATATTAGAATAATTAATTTTATACTGGCAAATTTAACATGTCTGGATATGAAAAATAATACAGTTGTTATTTAGTGTAGGAAAACCGGAATAGCAATGAAGTAGGTAAAATTATACTGTTATTGATTTTACAGTTTTAAAGAACAAATCTTCCTGATTTCATGATCTTCTTGTGACTGTTTAGTAACGTACTCTGAAAGTACAACATATCTTCCTGATTTAA
>NW_013774317.1:0-742 GCF_000517525.1 Limulus polyphemus
ACCGAAACTACATATAAATCCTACTGTCCACATCTCCATCATTACACCCAACCGAAACTACATATAGGTCCTACTGCCCACATCCACATCATTACATCCAACTGAAACTACATATAGGTCCTACTGCCCACATCCACATCATTACACCCAACCGAAACTACATATAGGTTCTACTGTCCATATCCACATCATTACACCCAACCGAAACTACATATAGGTCCTACTGTCCATATCCACATCATTACACCCAACCAAAACTACATATAGGTCCTACTGCCCACATCCACATCATTACACCCAACCGAAACTGTGTATTACCTGTCTTATCCTTAAACAAAGTAACCTCGTATTGTACTTATAGCTATGTATAAAGTACACTTCAGCTGTGTATTACCTGTCTTATCCTTAAACAAAGTAACCTTGTATTGTACTTATAGCTATGTATAAAGTACTCTTCAGTTGTGTATTAGTTGTCTTATCCTTAAACAAAGTAACCTTGTATTGTACTTATAGCTATGTATAAAGTACACTTCAGTTGTGTATTACCTGTCTCATGCTGAAACAAAGTAACCTTGTATTGTACTCATAGCTATGTATAAAGTACTCTTCAGTTGTATATTAGTTGTCTTATCCTTAAACAAAGTAACCTTGTATTGTACTTATAGCTATGTATAAAGTACTCTTCAGTTGTGTATTAGTTGTCTTATCCTTAAACAAAGTAACCTTGTATTGTACTTATAGC
>NW_013774318.1:0-741 GCF_000517525.1 Limulus polyphemus
AAATCACTTGTAATGTAGTTTCTAAAGTTGGACATGACATGCAAGAAATCACTTGTAATGTAGTTTCTAAAGTTGGACATCATGGCATACCGAAATCACTTGTAATGTAGTTTATAAAGTTGGACATGCCATACAAGAACCCACTTATAATGTAGTTTCTAAAGTTGGACATCATGCCATACAAGAGCTCACTTGTAATGTAGTTTATAAAGTTGGACATGCCATACAAGAACCCACTTATAATGTAGTTTCTAAAGTTGGACATCATGCCATACAAGAGCTCACTTGTAATGTAGTTTCTAAAGTTGGACATCATGGCATACAAGAAATCACTTGTATATTTTAATATTTTAATATTGAAATATTAAATGCCAAAAACAATGGCTTAGTTTTAGACAAAAACCACTTTCGACCCCAAAATCTGGACTCCGTCCGCAGAAAGTGATGCTTTGCATTTGGTGGGACATCAAAGGAGTAATTCATTTTGAACTCCTCAATCCACATTAAACTGTCAATGCAGAAATCTATAGTCAGCAAATGGAACGTTTAAATCAAGCCATTCATCAGAAATGCCCTTCACTCGTCAATCGGAAAGTTGTTCTTCTCCACGACAATGCACGTCCACATGTGGCACGTTTGATGCAACACAAGATTATGGAGTTGGATTGGGAAGTTCTCCGTCACCCACCATATTCTCCTGATATGGCATCATCAGATTACCATCTTTTTCGTCTCTGCAAC
>NW_013774319.1:0-743 GCF_000517525.1 Limulus polyphemus
AGATTAAACGATGAATAACAGCACTTGTTTTCAAATAATATATATATATTCGGAACAAGTTAAACGTATGTACAATAAAATATTCACACTATAGAGAATATAAGCATATCTTAAACGTTATATCAGTATATGTATAGTTCTCCTTTTCTTTTCAAAAGCCCACTTAGGCCTATTCAATCACTTTAGAATCTCAGTTGACAAGCCGAACTTTTTTCTCTAATACTAACGATTGTGGTCTTCTCTCTTCTGAAGAACCTATGTTCCTTTTGTCAAAGTGCACTCAGACTGATTAAATTACTTTAGAATTTCGTTTTGACGGAATAAACCTATTTTTTTTCTTATTACCTTTTCCACTGTTAGTTTCACTCTAATATATATATATATTAAACATTAGGCCTATGTCAGTCGTTAGGCCTATCACTTTTACGTTACTTAACTTCACACCAGCTATATTCTCTTTACTTTTATTTGTCTAATATTGTCTGTCTGCTGCTTCCCGCTCGTCTCACACTATTTATATTGTTACGTCTCCGTTTGTTAATTGATATTTCCGTAACTTCGTTCCAACAAAACTTTAACGACACAAGTCTTTACTTAATAAAAACTGGTTTATTCTTTCCGAATATAACTCTGCGATACACTTAATCTCAATACTCGCGCTAAAACGAACGTCAATAATACTTCCGACTGCAGTTCAATTACTCACTATGTACTCACACATTACCTATCATTCCCCTCCTTTA
>NW_013774320.1:0-1074 GCF_000517525.1 Limulus polyphemus
GTGTGTGTGTGGGGGGGGGGAGGGCACGTTTATCTGTAAAACTATGACAACAACGTTTTTGGAGTCTCACCTTACGAAACCACATCAAATGACCTCCAAGTCCCTGTGGGTCGAATGACTTACTTCGTCTTTTGAGAAAAGACATTCTGTACGATGTCTTGACGGCTAAATATCAGCGTAATGTTTTTGTTGAACAAACACTACACAAGTCACGAATACTTTAAAGGTTGAGCTAAATAATCTAAAACCTGAATTTCACCAAAACAACAGTAAACATCACGTCAATTTCCAATAAAAACACCTTTTAGCTGTATTTGTACAAGTAAAATAAAGTTACCGGGAAGCATTAAGAGACGCATTCCCGAGATCTAACGTTTCTTCCTACAGGTCTACAGCACTGCATGTAAACAAACACAAGCCTTCTTGTATTACTTTCTAATACAGAGTTTATCACGTGGTTCTATGTGATAAAACGCACAGTTCAGTAAGCACGAGTTCACACATATATTTCTGCAGTGTTATCCACTGTATTTTATTGTTAAAACTGATGTTTAAAAACATGCAACAATGACGATTTGTATCACTACCGAGCACGAATAGCCGAGCATGAATAGCCTATAATTCTACACTTTAAATACGTCCAGCACGTCTTGTAAAATTCTGCCTCGTGCTGACAGATGGCGCTACATACTGTTGAAAGAGAGGTCCAACCAAGCAACGCATAATATATCAATATTCTTGAAAAGGTTTTTCGTTGTACAAAACTTGAAGATAGTTTTGATATACGGAAATATCTGTTAGCCGAGTTCTTACACAGATCTTAAAATATAACGTTCATAAATGGAAACATCGGCTCATATTAGATACGTAGATCTTGAAAGTCGAGTTGTTTTGGACCAATTGTTGGTTGAGATGTTGCAAAAGAAATATCTGCTGAAGCTTTTCGCCAGACACTAATCATAGCAGAACCGTCTGGAAAATGATCTATAGGAAATAGTACAGCTTATAAAGTGAGTTAGATCAACGTAGGCCGGTAAGGCAATCGCTGATTGGCATGTCCTTTAGCCAATCAGG
>NW_013774321.1:0-1050 GCF_000517525.1 Limulus polyphemus
ACAGAATTTATAACCACTATACCCATCTTTGGTCTTACTTGGTACAACTACTCCATGAACACTTAGGTTTAACTCTAGTTACCGAATTTTTAACCACCATACTCATCTTTAGCCTTACTTGGAACAACTACTCCATGAACACCTATGTGTAACTCTAGTTACTGAATGTGTAACCCCATACTCATCTTTAGCGTTATTTGGTACAACATCTCCACGAACACCTAGGCGTATTTCTAGTTACCGAATTTACAACCACCATACTCATCTTTAGCCTTACTTGGTACAACTACTCCATGAACACCTAGGTGTAACTCTAGTTACAGAATTTATACCCACCATACTCATCTTTAGTCTTATTTCGTAAAACTACTCAATGAACACCTAGGTGTAACGATAGTTACCAAATTTATAACCACCATACTCTTCTTCAGCATTACTTGGTACAACTACTCCATGAACACTTAGGTGTAACTCTAGTTACAGAATTTATAACCACCATACTCATCTTTAGCCTTACTTGGTACAACTAATCCATGAACAATTAGGTGTAAATCTAGTTACTGAATTTATAACCAACATACTCGTCTTTAGCCTTACTTGGTACAACTGCTCCATGAACACCTAGGTGTAACGATAGTTACCGAATTTCTAACCACCATACTCATCTTTAGAGTTATTTGGTACAACAACTCCACAAATACCTATGTGTAACTCTAGTTACAGAATTTATAACCACCATACTCATCTTTAGCCTTACTTGGTACAACTACTCCATAAACACGTAGGTGTAACTCTATTTATCGAACTTGTAACCACCATACACATCTTTAGAGTTATTTGGTTCAACAACTCCCTGAATACCTAGGTGTAACTCTAGTTACCGAATTTATAACCACCATACTCATCTTTAGCCTTACTTGGTACAACAACTCCCCGAACACCTATGTAGTTACCGAACTTATAACCACCATAATCATCTTTTGCCTTACTTGGTACGACTACTCCATGAACACTTAGGTTTAACTCTAGTTACCGAATTTATAACCACCA
>NW_013774322.1:0-742 GCF_000517525.1 Limulus polyphemus
AGCGGTATAAGTCCGCAGACATACCGCTGTGCCACTGGGAGCAATTAGATTAATAGTGACTAACTAAATAATAACCAAAATCTGCTAATGAAAGGATTATGAATAATCAAAAGCTCCTAATGAAGGAGTTTTGAAGGAGCAAAAGCATTTTTCGTTAACTTTAGTGTAAATCTAAGTTAGATTTAATAAGTAAGAACTCTTTTCAAATAATTTTATTTATTCATTTAACTGCTGTTCTGTAGGTTACCATGGAAGTTATCAAACGTTTTGATTTTTAATGCGCAAGATTAAGTTCGAAGCTAAATCATAAAACATAGGTATCACCAAAATGAGTAATGGTTATCTACTTTCTTGTACTTTTATAAAGAGCGATATAAATCTATAAATTTCAGCATTATGTCTATTATTCATCTACTATGAAATACGTCACATATACACACGCGAGCACCTCGGTAACTCAGAGTTTATTAAGTTTCAGAGCATATTAAGCTTATCTAGCTTCAGAAAAAGTGTGTCCCCTAAAATCCCAAGGATTAAACCTTTATTTTTTCATCAAACCTTTGCTCGTTTTAAATCTAAACTTACACTGTAAAAATGATACACACGATTAAGATATGAAAAAAAGTAAATTTTACATTACAATACAAAACCCTTATATTTTCTTTTTTTAGCCAATTGTCAAAATAAAAGGCTTTTACTCATATTTCTTAATAGTATAAATATAAACTATGTTGTTGTTGGG
>NW_013774323.1:0-742 GCF_000517525.1 Limulus polyphemus
AGCTTCGGCTATTAGTGACTTCTTCTTCAGATTTGGTATGCCATATGAACTGCATTCCGATCAAGGCTGTAACTTTGAATCAGCTGTGTTCCAAGAATGCTGCAAGTTGTTTGGCATCCGAAAGACCAGGACAACGCCACTTCACCCACAGTCTGATGGGATGGTAGAAAAGTACAACTAGACACTGGGACAGGAATTGGCAAAGTTTTGTAATAGCTGCCAAGATGACTGTGATGTCTTACTCCCTCCACTGTTGATGGCCTATAGGACAGCAGAGCATGAAACCACTGGATACACTCCAGCAAAGTTGATGTTTGGTCAGGAACTTTGGTTGCCAGTGGATCTGTTAACAGGATGCCCACCTTATGAAGAGTTGCCTGAGAATGTGTCAGAGTTTGTGAAAGTGTTATTGGAAAGGATGGATGATATTCACCATCAAGTGTGTTCAAACTTGTAAACATCTGCTGATTCGATGAAGCTATTTTATGATAAGAGATCTACTGAAGTCAGCTTTGAACCAGGAGACAAGGTGTGGTTGTATAATCCCAGGAAGACCAAAGGGAAGTCTCCTAAGTTGTCTTGTCGATGGGAAGGCCCATATGACATAGTGGATCGTCTCTCAGACGTGACTTTCCGGATAAAATGTGGTCGGCGAGGTAAGCCAAAAGTGGTGCATGCCAACAGGCTTTGGCATTATCACGGTCCAGGACATTTCAGTTGGGACAAAGTGAATAAAGGAACA
>NW_013774324.1:0-742 GCF_000517525.1 Limulus polyphemus
GTTCATGGAGTAGTTGTACCATGTAAGGCTAAAGATGAATTTGGTGGTTACAAATTCGGTAACTAGAGTTACACCTAAGTGTTCATGGAGTTGTTATACCAAATAACGCTTCAGATGAGTATGGTAGTAACAAATACGGTAACTAGAGTTACATCTAGGTGTTCGTAGAGTTGTTGTAATATGTAAGCCTAAAGATGAGTATGGTGGTTATATATTCTGTAACGGTAACTAGAGTTACATATAGGTGTTCGTAGAGTTGTTGTGATATGTAAGGCTAAAGATGAGTATGGTGGTTATATATTCTGTAACGGTAACTAGAGTTACATCTAGGTGTTCGTAGAGTTGTTGTGATACGTAAGGCTAAAGATGAGTATGGTGGTTATATATTCTGTAACTAGAGTTACATCTAGGTGTTCGTGGAGTTGTTGTACCAAGTAGGGCTAAATGTAAATATGGTGGTTACACATGCGCTAACTTGTTGTACATGGAGTAGTTGTACCAAGTAAGGCTAAAACGAGTATGTTGGTTATAAATTCAGTAACGACAGTTACACCTAGGTGTTCATGGAGTAGTTCTACCAAGTAAGGCTAAAGAAGAGTATGTTGGTTATAAATTCAATAACTAGAGTTACTCCTAGGTGTTCATGGAATAGTTATTCTAAGTAAGGCTAAAGATGAGTATGGTGGTTATAAATTCGGTAACTAGAGTGAAACCTAGGTGTACATGGAGCAGTTGTACCAAA
>NW_013774325.1:0-742 GCF_000517525.1 Limulus polyphemus
AAGCCTATGTATATAAAACATAAAACCTACAATTACACGATAGTCTAAGCGAAGCATTAAACCTATGTATATAAAAACCTATAATTACATGTTAGTCTAAGTGAAGCATTAAACCCATGTATATAAAATATAAAACTTACAATTACACGAAAGTCTAAGTGAAGCATTAAATCTATGTATATAAAAACCTACAATTACACGTTAGCCTAAGCGAAGCATTAAACCTATGTATATAAAACATAAAACCTACAATTACACGATAGTCTAAGTGAACCATTAAACCTATGTATATAAAAAACCTACAATTACATGTTAGTCTAAATGAAGCATTAAACCTATGTATATGAAATATATAACCTACAATTACACGATAGTCCAAGTGAAATATTAAACCTGTGTATATAAAATATAAAACCTACAATTACACGATAGTCTAAGTAAAGCACTAAACCTATATATATAAAATATAAAACCTACAGTTACACGTTAGTCTAAGCGAAACATTAAACCTGTGTATATAAAACATAAAACCTACAATTACACGTTAGTCTAAGTGAAGCATTAAACCTATGTATATATATAAAACCTACAATTACACGATAGTCTAAGTGATGCATTAAACCTATGTATATAAAATATATAACATAGAATTACATGATAGTCTAAGTGAAGCATTAAACCTATGTATATAAAAACCTACAATTACACGATAGTCTAAATGAAGCATTAAACCTATGTATAT
>NW_013774326.1:0-743 GCF_000517525.1 Limulus polyphemus
ATTTGCTCGTAAATAAAAAAAAACTAAATTTAATCTTAAAGTACATAGATGAAATCATAATGTTTAAAAACTCGTAGGCTCAAAAATGACAATATTTATCTAGTGGATTCAATTGGAGGATTTCTCTCCATCCAGAGTAAAAACATGATTCTGCTTTTGTTCCTGGTAAAGATAAACTCATCTGTTGAAAAGCACTACAAGTTGTTCCTGGTAAAGATATGCTCATCTGTTGAAAAGCACTACAAGTTGTTCCTGGTAAAGATATGCTCATCTGTTGAAAAGCACTACAAGTTGTTCCTGGTAAAGATATGCTCATCTGTTGAAAAGCACTACAAGTTGTTCCTGGTAAAGATATGCTCATCTGTTGAAAAGCACTATAAGTTGTTCCTGGTATAGATATGCTCATCTGTTGAAAAGCATTACAAGTTCATGTTTTTTAAAATATATGAGGTAAAAAACGGAAAGATATAAGGTATATTTACTCGTGATTCCAACAGAAGTTATATACACTCGTAAAGTAAGAAGAAGCTGCACTTACTCGTAAAACAGGCAGAATAAAGTTATATCTAACCTATTTAAAAGCCAGCGTGTGTCACGTCACATCACGCTTGTTTTCTCGAAATAGGAGGAGTCATAAAAGCCAAAATGCATTTACCCAGATAGAATAGTTCGATTATTGTCTGCCCATTACGATTTTATTGACAAGGATAAAAAGGGGACGTGAGGGGTGTGTGTGTGCCGTG
>NW_013774327.1:0-742 GCF_000517525.1 Limulus polyphemus
TGTGTTCATGGAGTAGTTGTACAAAGTAAGGCTAAAGATGAGTTTGGTGATTATAAATTCTGTAACTATAGTTACACCTAGGTATTTATGGAGTAGTTGTACCAAGTAAGGCTAAAGATGTGTATGGTGGTTATAAATTCTGTAACTTGAGTAACACCTAGGTGTTCATGGATTAGGTGTACCAAACAACGCTAAAGATGAGTATGGTGGTTATAAATTCGGTAACTAGAGCAACGCCTAGGTTTTCGTAGAGTTGTTGTACCAAATAACGCTAAAGATGAGTATGGGGTTAAACATTCAGTAGCTAGAGTTACACCTACGTGTTCATGGAGTAGATGTTCCAAGTAAGGCTAAAGATGAGTATGGTGGTTATAAATTCGGAATCTGGAGTTACACCTAGGTGTTGATGGAGTAGTTGTACCAATTAATGCTAAAGATGAGTATGGTGATTATAAATTCGGTAATTAGAGTTACACCTAAGTGTTCATAGAGTAGCTGTACCAAGTAAGGCTAAAGATGAATTTGGTGGTTATAAATTCGGTAACTAGAGTGACACCTAAGTGTTCATGGAGTAGTTGTACCAAGTAAGGCTAAAGATGAGTATGGTGGTTATAAATTCGGAAACTAGAGATACACCTAAGTGTTCATAGAGTAGTTGTACCAAGTAAGGCTAAAGATGAATTTAGTGGTTATAAATTCGGTAACTAGAGTGACACCTAAGTGTTCATGGAGTAGTTGTACC
>NW_013774328.1:0-737 GCF_000517525.1 Limulus polyphemus
GCCAGAGCTCTCGAATTTGAATCCTACGTTAGGTCCACCACAGAGGTACCAAGGTTGGTACAGTCATCTGGATTCAAGGCCAGAAAAGGTCAGCTTTCAGAGAAGTTTGAGGGACTTTCCTGGCACTGTAATAAACCGGGGCACAAGAGAGCTCAATGCTGGCAACTTCAGCACAGGGGAGATGCCACAGCAGGAAAGGCTGGTATCCAGAAAGGTTGTTGGAACTGTGGGAAGCACGGACATTTCAGGAGCCAGTGTAGGAGGAATATTACCAACAAGTCGGCCTCAAGGAGACCAGTAGTAGTTGGTGTTAAGCGACGCCCACCAACCCCCATCTTGAAAGTCCCAACAGCTAGGTGTAAAATGCCAAGCACACACAGTGTCTATGTGACAGGAAAGCTGGATGGCCAAAGGTGCAACTTTGTCATAGACTCTGCGTCACAGCAAACCCTTGTGAGCATCAAGGTGTTAAATCACGAAGGAGTACCAGAAGCCTTACAGAAGCTTTATGGTGTGACAGGACATTCTACAAGATTGTGGGGACCAGTGTGGGTAAATATTGAGCTCATGGGCATAAAGGACAGACAGAAGGTATACTTGGCTAACATTGAAGACGAATGCATGTTAGGATTGGACTATCTACTACCAAGGAAGTTTGTAATTGATTTTGATAAAATGACGTTTGGGAACAACAAAGGCCAAGTTCCGGTAACTGTTACGAGAGAGGTTGAACTAGT
>NW_013774329.1:0-742 GCF_000517525.1 Limulus polyphemus
AAGGGAAACAACGCCTCTGTAGCCATAAATAATATCAAAGAAGTTTATGGAAATGTTCTGAAAGTTCGTAACTGTGAACGATGGTTCAGAAAATTTCGTTCATGTGACTTTAGCCTTAAAAACAGTGATGACAGGGTCCGACATGTTGGAATTGATACTGATGCTCGAAAGACATTTGTTGAGTCTAACCCAAGGCAACAGACTGAAATTGCATGTCTCTCATGAAACAATACGTAAACATCTAAGGAATATGGGAAAACTCCATAAAGAAGGTGTTTGGGTGCCTAACGAATTCTCCGATGATAATCGTTTCCAACATGTGAACGTTACTTCGTCTCTTGTGGCACGTAATGCGCGTGAACCAATTTTAGACAGAATTGTCACCGATGATGAAAAATGAATTTTCTATGCAAATATTAAACGCCAAAAACAATGGCTCAATCCTAGACAAAAACCACTTCTGACCCCAAAACCTGGACTCCATCCGCAGAAAGTGATGCTTTGTATTTGGTGGGATATCAAAGGACTAATTCATTTCGAACTCTTAATCCACAGTGAACTGTCAATGCAGAGATCTATAGTCAGCAACTGCAACGTTTAAATCAAGCCCTTCATCAGAAACGCCTTTCACTCGTCAATCGGAAAGGTGTTATTGTTCTCTACGACAATCCACGTCCATATGTGGCACGTTTGACGCAACACAAGATTATGGAGTTGGGTTGGGACGTTCTCACTCCCCCCC
>NW_013774330.1:0-741 GCF_000517525.1 Limulus polyphemus
GGAAATAATATAACAAGGTTTAAAAAAGTTTATATTCTTGGGGTTTATAATAAGGTAATAAAATAACAAGTATTTAAACAAGTTCATATTCTTAAGGTTTATAATGAGGTAGTAATACAACAAGTCTTTAAACAAGTTCATACTCTTAGGGTTTATAATGAGGTAATATTATAACAAGTTTTTGAAAAAGTTCATATTCTTAAGGTTTATAATAGGGTAATAAAAACAAGTCTTTAAACAAGTTCATATTCTTAGGATTTATAATGAGGTAATAATATAACAAGTCTTTAAACAAGTTCATATTCTTAGGGTTTATAAAAGGTAATAATATAACAAGTTTTCAAAACAAGTTCATATTTAAGGATTTATAATAACGAAGTAATAATATAACTAGTCTTTAAACAAGTTCACATTTATAGCGTTTATAATGAGGTAATAATATAACAAGTCTTTAAACAACTTAATATTCTTGGGGTTTATAATAAGGTAATAATATAACAAGTATTTAAACAAGTTCATATTCTTAGGATTCATAATTAGTTAATAATATAACAAGATTTAAACAAGTTAATATTATTAGGGTTTATAATGAGGTAATAATATAACAAGTTTTAAACAAGTTAATATTCTTATGGTTAAAAGTGAGGTAATGATATAAAAAGTATAAGTATAAAAAGTTTATAATGAAGTAATAATATAACAAGTATTTAAAGAAGTTTTTATTCTTGGGGTTTATAATGT
>NW_013774331.1:0-742 GCF_000517525.1 Limulus polyphemus
CACTGAGTAAGAACCGTAGGTAACAGGAAGAATGACTACTACACGATCATAGAGTTAAAACTGGACATTTTACTTGAATAAGCTAAATAAAAGTAGTAAATACAACGTTAAATAAATTAAGATCAACCTTTCTTGAATACAGTAATAACAAATAAAAAGTTGAGTGTATAAAACATCGGCCGACGCTTCTAGATACCTGAGAATATTCTGTTCTAGACTGAGAGAGTTGACACTGTACGCACAGAGACAATTAACGTTACCTTTCTCAGTGCGCAGGAGCTATTTGTCCCAAGTAAACTCGTGATGTTAGAAAAACACGTACGTTCAAGAAGTCTTGATAGAAATAAATAAAAACTCTATAACCCGAGAGCTTTCGAAAGGTGGACCGTTCTTTTTCAGAGGCACTTAACATCTAGATTTTTCTGAACTTTAGATAGAAGACGATATCGCTAAAGAAAACAGATACGAAATCAAGACTAAGTATGCAAAAATATCAGTCAAAAGCATAAAAATACTACAGTGGACACACGCCTTGACTTATAGCACATAAAATAAGGACATTACTGTACCACAATGGACACACGCTTGTGACTTATAGCACATAAAATAAGGACATTACTGTACCACAGTGGACACACGCTTGTGACTTATAGCACATAAAATAAGGACATTACTGAACCACAATGGACACACGCCTTGACTTATAACACATAAAATAAGGACATTACTGTACCACAATGGA
>NW_013774332.1:0-1891 GCF_000517525.1 Limulus polyphemus
CTCCACACGGTTCAGTTCATTCTGTGTTGGTGTATGTTGTTATTAGCTCCACACGGTTCAGTTCATTATGTGTCGATGTATGTTGTTATTAGCTCCACACGGTTCAGTTCATTCTGTGTTGGTGTATGTTGTTATTAGCTCCACACGGTTCAATTCATTCTGTGTTGGTGTATGATATTATTAGCTGCACACGGAACAGTTCATTCTGTGTTAGTGTATGTTGTTATTAGCTCCACACGGTTAAATTCATCCTGTGTTGGTGTATGATATTATTAGCTGCACACGGAACAGTTCATTCTGTGTTAGTGTACGTTGTTATTAGCTCCACACGGTTCAGTTCATTCTGTGTTAGTGTATCATGTTATTAGCTCCACACGGTAAGTTCATTCTGTGTTGGTGTATGTTGTTATTAGCTCCACACGGTTCAGTTCATTCTGTGTTGGTGTATGTTGTTATTAGCTCCACACGGTTCAGTTCATTCTGTGTTGGTGTATGTTGTTATTAGCTCTCCACACGGTTCAGTTCATTCTGTGTTGGTGTATGTTGTTATTAGCTCTCCACACGGTTCAGTTCATTCTGTGTTGGTGTATGTTGTTATTAGCTCTCCACACGGTTCAGTTCATTCTGTGTTGGTCTAATAACAACATACCCGTGTGGAGCTAATAACAACATACACCAACACAAAATGAACTGAACCGTGTGGAGAATTAATAGTATGTAATATATAGATTAGATGTAAATACGTGTTACGTGATGTATATGTCTGCTGTAAACTGAAGTACCCTATATTTGCAATTACACTCCTCAAGAGGGCGAGAAGCCGTCGAAACGTGTAGAGTGGTTTTAGATAGGACCACGGATCTGTCTCGGTAAAAGGTTATGTAATTGTATAAAGTTAAACGTGTGTGTTAGTCATTCAATAAATAAAAAACTGTACCGTGTTCAGACTTCCTGATAAAATCTCATTTTTGTGTGGACCTCTTACACACAATTTAATTCCTATAGGACAGTAGTTTTTATGATATAACAATTTTAAATGTTAAGTTTTCTTTATGAACGTTCTATTTATTTCGTCTTTGCGTTGTTCCTAAACTATTGATATGTTAGCTAACAACCGTAATCCACCAGAGCTTTGTTTGGTTATGTGATGGTTGTTAGTGATGCTAGTTCAACCGAGTAGCGAAAAGATGAAAATTAATTAGAAGTTTAGAATTACAAACGTACCGATAGCCTGAACTGATAAATCTATTGAATGAACTGAACCGTGTAGAGCTAATAACAACGTACAACAACACATAATGAACTGAACCGTGTGAAGCTAATAACAACATACACCAACACAGAATGAACTGAACCGTATGGAGAGCTAATAACAAAATACACTAACACAGAATGAGCTGAACCGTGTGGAGCTAATAAAAACATACACCAACACCGAATGAACTAAAATATTTCAATATTTAATAGTATGTACAAGCAGTAGTACTTACATAGGACTGATTTCAATAATTAATAGTATGTACAAGCAGTAGTACTTACATAGGACATATTTCAATAATTAATAGTAATATTTCAATATTTAATAGTATGTACAAGCAGTAGTACTTACATAGGACTGATTTCAATAATTAATAGTATGTACAAGCAGTAGTACTTACATAGGACATATTTCAATAATTAATTATTGAAATATGTAAGTACTACTGCTTGTACATACTATTAATTATTGAAATCAGTCCTATGTAAGTACTACTGCTTGTACATACTATTAATTATTGAAATATGTCCTATGTAAGTACTACTGCTTGTACATACTATTAATTATTGAAATATGTAAGTACTACTGCTTGTACATACTATTAATTATTGAAATATGTAAGTACTACTGCTT
>NW_013774333.1:0-740 GCF_000517525.1 Limulus polyphemus
TAACATAACAGCAAAACCTTGTCGAAACGTTGTACATTTGCTGTTATGTTAAACTTATATTAAAGTTTTTCTTCATTACCCATTCGCTGTCTCCAGCCATTATTAGTCTCAAAGTGGGTTCCTCGTCATCGAAAGTACAATATTAAATCATCGATCAAGTAAAACTTTAAATATTCCATTCAAAAAATGAGGGCCTGAGCATGACTTGGTGGTTATTGTAACGCGCTGATGATCGAAGGATCCAGGTCCGAGAAGTAATGCTGTAAAAGCTACAAACGTTTGACTATAGACACAATATAAAAAGTGACAGTCAATCCCATTATTAGGTTCAAAAAGCCAGATACATTTAATGTGAGAAAGGTCCTGCTGGATGGCTGCCTTCACATTGATGAGTTGATTAAGTTTAGATACAGCTATGCCTAAACATTAGGATTCTATGATCTAAATGTTTAGCCCACGTGCCCATAATGTGTTGTACAAGTTGTAAGTTTTCATTCCAGAAATGTAGTTATTGGTTAGCTTTATCAAAACACATGGTAGTGTGTCGTGTGGCCAAAACAACCTGCACGACACAGCATGTGTTATTAACAGGAGTGATAATTTAGCCATTTTCCACTTTCCCTAACAGGGACTGTGGTAAGCCAAACTATCACATATTTTCAGTGGATGTGCTCTACTGGACTTTTACTTCACATACAAAATTTTAAGACAATCTATTAAGAAATACAGGAGATAGAATA
>NW_013774334.1:0-1402 GCF_000517525.1 Limulus polyphemus
ATAAACCAGTTTTATTTAAGAAAGGACTTGTGTCACTAAAGTTTCGTCGGAACTAAGTTACGGAAAATTAAATAACGAACGGAGACGTAACATTACCTTTAAATACAGGAATCAGCTATCACAATGTCATTTTCTCTAAACTAGGAAGAAATAATTAATTACTCATAGCAGTTTTGACCTTGTGAATAAATAAATTGAAACTAATAATAAGAAACTTAGTAAATTTGGCTCTGATCGATATTACTGGTATTCTTCAGGCTAGTTTCACATGCTGTGTTGTAACATTTTTCTGCCATGTTCGACTAGGACTAGTTTCACGTGCTATGTTATGATAATTTCCGCCATGTTAGGCTAATTCACATGCTATGCCGTGCCATTCTTTTGCAATGTTTGGCTAACTTATGAGGCGACACTTTTTCGCCATGTTTGGCTAATTTCACATGTCATGTTGTGCATTCTTTATGTTAGACAATTTGATCGAAGTATCCATGACCGGTCGAGAATTTCTTGGATATCATTATCAGCAGAAGATATTTCTTCTTATCTCCTGAAAAGTTGAATTGAATTCCTCTAGTCTTAACTCTTAGTTAATTGTATTTCAACATTTTTAATAGCTGTGTATACTGGATATGGAAAACCCTTATTATATTGTTGCGTCAGCGAGGTCACGTGACTAGTGTCACGCCACGCTTCTAGAAATATCCTGTTCCTTCGTGAATGCCCTAGCATTTACTAGATTGGGTTGGTAGTCTGGTATATATACAACGTGGCGGGAACAGTGTAGATAGTGAGTAATTGAACTGCAGTCAGAAATTATTGTTGAAGTTCGTTGTTATAGCGTTTGTTATAGAGCGACTGTTGAAAATAAGTGTATTGGTAAAGTTATATTCGGAAAGAATAAACCAGTTTTATTAAGAAAGGACTTGTGTCGCTAAAGTTTTGTCGGAACGAATTTACGGGAAATCAACTAACGAACGGAGACGTAACACTATCAATCACACCATTGTTTCGCTCCCTCATTACTATTGTGCAGCTCCTCATATTCAGAATAATTTCATTTTAAGAAATAGAAAAAGAGGAAACCTCAACAAAAAGCAAGTTTCTCCATGTATTGTTCATTTTTGGTGTTCATTTGTTATTGGAATTCTAATATAAATACGATGAATATGCATTTTAAAGTACTATATTGTTGTATTAGTTGTCCTTACCCGGCGTTGCCAGGGTATTACCGATGTCTAGCTATTTTTAACTATATTGTTGTATTAGCTGTCCTTACCCGGCGTTGCCAGGGTATTACCGATGTCTAGCTATTTTTAACTATATTGTTGTATTAGCTGTCCTTACCCGGCGTTGCCAGGGTATTACCGATGTCTAGTCTATTTTTAACTATAATTGTTGTATT
>NW_013774335.1:0-1055 GCF_000517525.1 Limulus polyphemus
GTATCTTTCAATGACCCACTGATGACTTTAGTCAGCAGCTAATGTGTTAATTAACTCATATATCTACAACATATCTACATGTGTTTCCTTAAGTCCAAGTGGATTAAATAGGATCCAATAGCTAGTATCGTTCTATGACCCACTCTTGACTTCAGTCTGCGGTCAATGTGTTAATTAACTCATATATTTACAACATATCTACATGTGTTTCCTTAAGTCCGAGTGGATTAAAAAGGTCCCAATAACTAGAATCGTTCTATGTCCTACTGTTGACTTTAGTCTGCAGTCAATGTGTTAAATAACTCATATATTTACAACATATCTACATGTGTTTCCTTCAGTCCGACTGGATTAAATAGGACTCAATAGTATATACCGTTCTATGACCCACTGTTGATATTAGTCTGCAGTCAATGGGTCATATATACTCATGTATTTACAACATATCTACACGTGTTTCCTTAAGTCCGAATGGATTAAATACGACCCAATAGCTGGTATCGTTCTATGACCCACTCTTGACTTCATTCTGCAGTCAACGTGTTAAGTAACTCGTATATTTACAACATAACTACATTCGTTTCCTTAGGTCCGAGTGGATTAAATAGCCTCCAATAGCGATTATCGTTCTATGACCCATTGTTGACTTTAGTCTACATCCAATGAGTTAAATAACTCATATATTTACAACATATCTACATGTGTTTCCTTATGTCCGAGTGGATTAAATATGACCTAATAGCTAATACCGTTCTATGACCCACTCTTGACTTCAGTCTGCAGTCAATGTGTTAATTAACTAATATATTTACAAGATATTTACATGTGTTTTTTTCAGTGCGACTGGATTAAATAGGACCCAATAGCTAATATCGTTTCTTGACCCACTGTTGATATTAGTCTGCAGTCAATGTGTCAATTATTCTCATATATTTAAAACATATCTACATGTGTTTCCTTAAGTCTGAATGGATTAAATAGGACCCATTAGCTGGTATCGTTCTATGACCCACTATTGACTGCAGTCTGCAATCAATGTGTTAAGTAACTGGTAT
>NW_013774336.1:0-742 GCF_000517525.1 Limulus polyphemus
ATGCTGGACACTTTTGCTGGCTTCACTTCTACAGAACACACACTAACTTTCTTTAAACACATAAATTCTATTCATCCCAACATCAAATTTACCATTGAACACAAAAATAATAAACAGTTATCCTTTCTTAACCTCAAAATTATTAGATCTGACACACAGTTTAAAACCAAAATTCACCGCAAAAACACACACACACTGGTCTCTACATCCCCTGGAATTCTGCTCATTACACCACACAAAAAATCAATACACTTAAAAACCTCATAAACACAGCCACAAGACTTTGTTCAACGGACTACATAAACGAAGAAATTAACCACTTAAAGCATTCCTTTATTCACACCAATAAATTCCCACCAGATATAGTTGAAAAGCTCTCCAACATTCCCCACAATAAAACTCAACTCACGAACAAAATTGACACTAACAAACCCAACAACATTCCTGAAACCAGCTCAAGAATTATCCACACTTGGACTAAACTAGCCATTAAACACAATATTTCTGTTAACATCAAATTCTCACAAAACCTGGCCCTAAATTAAACTCGTTACTAAACAAAAATTATTTAGAATCACACAATACAAACGTCATTTACAAAATAACCTGCAATAACTGCCCAGAATTCTACATCGGAGAAACAGGAAGAAAATTGGAAACCAGATTGACAGAACACAATAAAAAACCGTCCCATGTTTTTAACCATTGCAACTCAAAAAACCATAGTATATCTATTAAAAAC
>NW_013774337.1:0-740 GCF_000517525.1 Limulus polyphemus
GCATATTTGGTGTGACAGGGATTCGAACCCGTCGAGTGCCTTGACCACCTGGCCATGCCGGGCCTTCTAGAGTATTATTGGATTTTTTTTTAAATATTCGACAATTTATAATTAGAAAGGCTCTAAGTAACGTTATCGAGTTCATTTAAAAAGGAGTGAATTACGCTTATTAAGGGCCCGGTATGGCCAGGTGGTTAGGGCGCTCTACTCGCAAGCTGCGGGTCGTGGATTCGAATCCCCCTTCACACCAAACATGCTCGCTCTTTCAACCGTGAAAGCGTTATAATGTGACGGTCAATCCCACTATTCGTTGGTAAAAGAGTAGCCCAAGATTTGGGGGTTGGTGGTGATGACTAGCTACCTTCCTTCTGGTCTTTCACTGCTAAATTAGGAACTACTAGCACAGATAACCCTCGTGTATCTTCGAGTGAAATTCTAAACAAACTGGAACAGCGAAATTCCGTGATGGTGGGTGGTGATTACTAGCTGCCTTCCCTCAAGTTTTAAACCATTCATTTTATTAATTACAAGAACAAAAATAAATGAAAATAAACAATTAGAGAGTTTGGTAAAAAACAAATTACCCTGAGATTCAACTTGTCTTCGTCTTCAAACTCATCTTTAGAATTTAAAACAGTTTTAGCTTTAAGGGCAGAATCGCTAAACCTAACCGTGTAACCTTACTGACAAACACCAGTGTCCTGCGTGTAGTTCACTATATTATTAAACATACAGTCCAC
>NW_013774338.1:0-740 GCF_000517525.1 Limulus polyphemus
ACCACCCAGATGGGTATTGTGTCCATTAAATTCTCCAGAAGTAAAAGGGGAGATGGCAACTGGTCAACAAGAGCATCAAGGTCCGATTGAGACAGGCAGAGAGAACAAAAACAAACAGTGATGGTACAACCCAAGGAAACATGGATGGCTACGGTCTCCAAGGGTGTATCAAGGGACACAGATAAGGAGGGCACATGCTAGTCGACCAGCAGTGCCAGTCGTCCGTGCACCTGCCCATCACATAACCTGTCATTCCGGTACAAAGAAAACTGCCGAAAAATGACTGTATCAGCAGGTTTCAGAAATGTTTCCTGTAAGGAGAGACACACGGAATGGTAGGAGTCAATCAAGGGTCCAGTTTGAACCACAACGAGCACACGTCACAGAACTATGACAAGATGTCTTTGAATGACCGAACCACTGACACTGAAAACATTGGAGAGGGTTGGGAATATAGGGCTGTACCTTACAGTTTAAATAACCTGCTTTAACAGTGGTAGGTGGATGTGGTGATGAAAACGTCAAAATAGAAACTGAGGTCGGCACCATAATACCATCTTGACGAGTGGAGATCCTTCGAACTGCTGAAACTCCTTGACTGGAGAAACCAGCAAGGATCTCTGATTCGGGGATAGACTTCAAGTCCCTATCAACAATAACTCCTCCTGACGAATTCAAGGAAGCGTGGGGAGTAACCTCAATGGGTATATCCCAATGGCCTTGGAATTCAAGAGGAGTTC
>NW_013774339.1:0-741 GCF_000517525.1 Limulus polyphemus
ATAACACACAGCTATAAATCGCACTGATTCACACACTTTACTGAGGGTGCCTACTGTTTGCTTGACTCAGTTATCTATCTCTGTCTTCAATCTATCTGCATATCTCTTCTTTTATTTGCCGGGCTTATATACTAAAAAAGAGAGCGTCCCGAACAAACTAGGAAATTCGCGATCATTCGAGAAACTCCTCGCAAACGCCAGCAGCGTCACGTGACTTCCGCATCTAAAAGGCCCAGAGGTCAGTAATGGATAAGAGAAAAAGATCTCACAAATTTGGATATTCTTGACTAAAAAAAAATGAATGTTTATATATTTCCCTGAACATTTTGAAAATTTTTTTGTCTGAGTTATAGCTGAAATTTTCACATAATACACAACTGAAGCTGCAATGATAAATATACACATAGCCACAACTCTCTATTTCCTTTACATAAAGATTTTAAATTGTAGCATTTGTAATCACCTTATTTTCTTAAGCAGTTCTTACATTATACTGTCTCCCAGTGGGTTAGTAGTAAGTTTACAAACTTTAAAATTTAGGGTTCGATTCGCCGTAATGGACAGGGTTCAGATAGTTTATTGCGTAGCTTTGCACTAAGAAACAACCAGAAGTTTAATTTATAACCGTAAAATTTGTTGTTTTTGTTAATAAAATGAACGGGATTAATATTAGGTCTAATACATCGTACGTGTGTCGTCATTTATATTATTGTTACGTCTCTGTATGTTCGTTTGTTAATT
>NW_013774340.1:0-741 GCF_000517525.1 Limulus polyphemus
TGCAGGAGACTATTTATCGTTACAAAAAATTGTGTGTTTTACGTGATAATCAACATTACTTTGATTTTGCAAATTTCCACTCACACAAGTTGTGTTCTCTTTAGTTAATTATCGTTTAAGAATGTTTCCAGCGTCTACATCTTTGTTGGCGCATTTGGAAAGTCGTTTTCAGAAATATATATATATAGCTAATTTTTCAAGTGTTTATGTCGTTTCCAATTTGTTCACGTCAATTACCGTTTTTAACATATTACTAAATTTATTTATTGTTTTTGTCGTAATACTCCTTCCTTTAATGTAAGTATGATATAGCATGTTTTACTTTGGTATTTACTGTAATTAGTGTAGTTAAAGCTTAATCCTAGTTTATTGATTTAGAAGATTTCGTACAGCAAACTATATATTTTTTATATTTAGCTTTAGATTCACGCGTTTTGTCTCTCCCTTCACTATTTTCTGAACACTATTTATATAAGTTATTTAGTACAACCAGATTTGTTATTGTTAACATCTAACTATATCAAACACCATAAAAAGTATTTTAATTGTATTTATAATACAATATTCCGAACAGACTTTCTGATTTTGTTTCTATAAATTCTTTTAGAAGTGTATAGGAAATTTTAATGTTTAGAAAATGCAAGAGACTAGTTATCGTTACAAACAATTGTGACTTACGTGATAATCAACATTACTTTGATTTTGCTAATTTCCACTCACACAAGCTTGAGTTAATTATAG
>NW_013774341.1:0-743 GCF_000517525.1 Limulus polyphemus
TCACATTGTTATTCTCTTTATGATATCTGGTCGTTTCATAATTGACTGTAGTTCAAGATCCACACATAATGTTTAATAGTACTATGCCAACTGTAAGATGTAACTAGGCTGTAACTTAAAAGTCCTGGTCTTAAACCTACTTATAGTTAAAATAGCAGTTAAAATCTTAAGTGTATATTACACTATATTACAGAGCGGTGCAACAATAGTAAGGTAACTGGTTTGCAAGTAACAGATGTTGTTTGTTTGTTTTGAATTTCGCGCAAAGCTACACGAGGGCTATCTGAGCTAGCCGTCCCTAAATTAGCAGTGAAAGACTAGAGTGAAAGCAGCTGGTTATCATCACCCACCGCCAACTCTTGGGCTACTCTTTTACCAACGAATAGTGGGATTGACCGTTACATCATAACACCCTCACGGCTAAAAGGCCGAACGTGTTCGGCGATGGGTTTCGATCCCGCGACCACCAGATTACGCGTCGAGTTAGCACTTTCAAATGTTCAACAGAGAATGCTTCTATTTCAAGATCCGTAGAGAAACATCCAAGATAAATACAGTGGCCGAATATTTTTCCTTGACATTTGTATATCGGAACATATTGTTTATTAAACTTTTTCACTACTGTGTACTGATTTAGATCACGTTATCGCTTAATCGTCAAAAGAAAGGAAGTAGCAAAAAAAAAAAACAGACTAGAGTAAAACATCGACTTCTTACAATCGAGTCAGTTAATGGAATCTTAA
>NW_013774342.1:0-1016 GCF_000517525.1 Limulus polyphemus
CTGTAACCGTGGTTAAACATCAGTAACCGTAGTTAACATCAGTAACTGTGGTTAAACATCTGTAACCGTGGTTAAACATCAGTAACTGTGGTTAAACATCTGTAACTGTGGTTAAACATCAGTAACTATGGTTAAACATCTGTAATTGTGGTTAAATATCTGTAACCGTGGTTAAACATCAGTAACTGTGGTTAAACATCAGTAACCGTGGTTAAACATCTGTAACTGTGGTTAAATATCTGTAACTGTGGTTAAACATCAGTAACTGTGGTTAAATATCAGTAATTGTGATTAAATATCTGTAACCGTGGTTAAACATCAGTAACCGTAGTTAAACATCAGCCTTATTTGTCTTTTATACCTTTTTCTTATTTTAATTATAATCTTATTTTAAAAGCCAAGCAGGATATACAGGTCAAAACTACCATCGTAAGTGTTAATTTTATGGAGAACAGACTTGGTTTTAAAATAAATATTCACCTTAACCTTTTTTCAGTGCCTTGGTTCTAGGGCTATTTGCTGTTACAAACACCAATACTTTCTGAGACTTTGTTACATGTACTCAACAAAAGAAGCTCATATTTCTTGCAGAATATTCTGATATTTTTCTCAAGGCTATAATATAAGGCTTCCGTATGATATTCAAGTCGGGTCTTTAGATGTTTCAAAACACTTAGCTTTTAAATATTGAAAAGAAGTCACTTTTAGTGAAAGGATTATATATCCCAAATTTCAGCTTATATAGTTCTTCCTATTCAAGTTTGCTCACGCCAATTGCTTTACGAATTCGAGTATGATCTTTACACACACGAGCTATAGCATTAGTAATGCACTTAAAAGCATGTAATACAAACTGCAGTTTTTAAATGAATGTTATCAAGCTGCTTTTTAAGATTTCTCTGTTTGAAAAAAATAATCCACAGGGTTTCTATGACACTTAGCGATCTGTTGATATATACTTTATAAACAATTTATGTTCGAAGAAAATACATTCTGATCTCTTCAGTAACACTGGC
>NW_013774343.1:0-740 GCF_000517525.1 Limulus polyphemus
TTGTATTATCTATAATTACAGAAGTTATATAATTAATTTCACATTTAAAAAGTACAAAAAGAAAGAATCAGGATTTTATCCGCAGTAGCACAACCATATTAGATTACAACCAACAAACGTACTTCTGAGGACGTGAACAAACCAACAAGATTTCTCAGTATAGTTCTGTTAAGTACGGTGCATTATGTTCATCTTTCAATTTCTGTTATATACAGGAGAATTGTTATGAATTGTTGTCACCATGGTAGTGTTTCGAAATACGATAGAATATTCTACGCTTTAGTATTTTAAAGTACGGTTGAATGAGTGTATGAAAGTATAAAATTATAAACCAGGCTTTAGCGTCTAAAAGAGTGAAAGGTTTGAACAGATATTGTTGTATTAAAATCAAAAAACGTTGAATGTGTTTTAGTATCTGAAAACCTTAAATAATAGTATATATTTTAGTTTTGGAAATATAAAAGCATTTTATACATTTTGGTATTTCAAGATTTGATAAGAATTTTCAAATATCAATGCAAGTTATCCTGTCTCATCTTCCCTTCCAATTTTTTTTTTACATGTTGTTGAGTTTGCTTGTCTTTCTTGAGTTAGATTTTTTTTACGGGTATTTTTACTCATGTCATATTACTTTCCTATAATTTTGTTTTTTTACATGTTGTTGAGTTTGCTTGTCTTTCTTGAGTTAGATTTTTTTACGGGTATTTTTACTCATGTCATATTACTTTCCTATAATTTTG
>NW_013774344.1:0-741 GCF_000517525.1 Limulus polyphemus
TTTACCTCAGTGTTTTTGTTTCATGTTTAAATCACTTCACAATAATTCTAGTACTAACAACCATTGAGAATTATATAATGTTGCACATACTGTGCTTATACGTATATACTTAAGTTAAACCACTGAATACCCTCAAAACTGATGGCTGTAAGTCTTTAGAAGGAAAAGAATGACGTCTATAACCTGAAGAACATAAATTTAAATTCAGTTTTTAAAAAGCTGAAAGGTTGGTTCATACTTGATTGTTAAAGATGTATATCTTTTGATTTCTCAAAGTACAAAAGCAACTTTCTTCTCTATGTGGTTGATTTATCTTTCCTTTTTCTACGATTCATCTTTATAAAAAAACATGTTAATAATATTAATTCTAAACAAACAGCTTAGATTCCAATAATCAATGTCTGTATTCTATTATAATTTTTCCCCAGGTTTAAGAGCGGTCTGCTTGATCTAACACTCAGTTGTACCATCTCCATTATGTCTGGTCACACACCCATCATAATCTTTTTGCAACTATAACACATAACTTAATCGAACATTGTGATTAAATCGGTTAATATTAACAAAATAATCAACTGTCGAAGTATTACACTAGCCGTCCTTATCCGGGTATTATTTGAACAGGAGGCCGAGGTTTAGCTATTTTTAAACAGAAAGGATCAAATTTTGCTTTTCATGTAACAATAAAGTCAAATACATAAAGGTACTGATACTAGAAAAGAAAGACGCACTGTTTTCAAG
>NW_013774345.1:0-742 GCF_000517525.1 Limulus polyphemus
TTGCCACTGTTGTTGACTTTGCTGTAGTTGCTGCTGATTTTCCTGCAACTGTTGGATACTTTCTTCCTGTTTCCTTTCTTGTTCTAGTTGCTACTGTTGTTGACTTTCCTGTAGTTGCTGCTGACTTTCCTGCAACTGTTGGAGACTTTCTTCCTGTTTCTTTTCTCGTTCTTCTTGTTTCTTTTCTTTTTCCTCCAACCACTGCTGTAACTTCTCTTCTTGTTTCTTTTCTTTTTCCTCTAACAACTGTTGTAATCTCTCTTGTTTATTTTGTTGTTCGAGCTGCCATTGTTGCAGGTTTTCTTGCAACTGCTGTTGTCTCTCTTCTTGTTTCTTTTCTTTTTCCTCTAACAACTGTTGTAATTTCTCTTCTCGTTCTTCTTGTTTCTTTTCTTGTTTAATTTCTCGTTCTTCTTGTTTCTTTTGCTGTTCATGTATTGCTACCATCAAGTCTGCTAGGCTGTAGTTTGATTTGCCGCTTCTCGTTTCCATTTTTTTTTCTATCCCACTCTCTGACACCAATTTGTTACGTCTCCGTTTGTTAACTAGCTTTCCGTAACTTCGTTCCGACGAAACTTTAGCGACACAAGTCCTTACTTAATAAAACTGGTTTATTCTTTCTGAATATAACTTTACGATACACTTATTTTCAACAATCGCGCTAAAACAAACGCTGTATCAACGAACGTCAACAATACTTCTGACTGCAGTTCAATTACTCACTATCTACACACACATTACC
>NW_013774346.1:0-744 GCF_000517525.1 Limulus polyphemus
CGGGAAATCAAACTACAGCTTAGCAGATTTGATGGCAGTAATACAAGAACAGCAAAAGAAACAAGAGGAACGAGAACAGAGATTACAGCAGTGGTTGGAGGAAAAAGAAAAGAAACAAGAAGAACGAGAAAATAAACAAGAAGAGACATTACAGCAGTGGTTGGAGGAAAAAGAAAGGAAACAAGAAGAACGAGAAAATAAACAAGAAGAGAGATTACAGCAGTTGTTGGAGGAAAAAGAAAAGAAACAATAAGAGAGACAACAACAGTGGCAAGAAAATCTGCAACAGTGGCAGCTCGAACAACAAAATAAACAAGAGAGATTACAGCAGTTGTTGGAGGAAAAAGAAAAGAAACAAGATGAGAGATAACAGCAGTGGCAGCTCGAACAACAAAATAAACAAGATATATTACAACAGCTATTGGAGGAGAAAGAAAATAAACAAAAAGAGAGACTACAACAGTGGCAAGAAGTACAAATGGAAAACATTAGTAGATTTAAAAGCGAATTAGATACGTTAAAGGATGATTTATTGTCTTTTACACAAAAAGGATACATTAGCCATTGACTTAATCAGCCCCAGACAAGGACAAGCCCCTTCCAGACCCCGCAGCTAAACCCTAATGCAGACATATTCAGTCCCGCTAGAAGTGACATACCAGATATGAATGTCAGTAATAGGAGTAATCCATTGCGAAGGAAGCCACATGAATTCGATGGGAAGGCACCGTGGGAAGCATAGAG